>NC_052512.1:22112066-22164566 GCF_014356525.2 Nilaparvata lugens
GGATTGAATTGAATTGAATTGATTGAATTATATAAAATTCAAAATTTTTAACATGCGATGTATGAAATAAGACTGCCTTGGAGCGCTGGAAAACAGAAGCCTCTTACACTTTTGAGCTAGGATGCACGGTTAAATAGATAAACAATCTGAAACTTGAAATTTAGGATTGAACATGTGATACATGAAATAATACCGCTTTGAACCGCTGAGAAGAATGAGCCCAATTTGAACCTGATCCGATAAAGTATTGAAAAGTTAGGTTGATTTTAGGGTAAAATTTCCGAATGAAGGGGCGCCATCTTGAAACGGGGATTTTGAATATATACGTTTCTGCGCCTTGTTTCAAAGTAATCGTATACTAAATTTTATCCAAATCGGACTAGAACTGTGACTGTAACCGCGGTACAAACAAACAAATAAACAGACAAACGCCGATTGACTTGAAACATCATCGCTTCGCTCATTCAATCATATTATACATAGTGAGCATAAATTATTGAACACATAGGTGAATGAAAAATAACAAATAAGTGTATTACATGAATATTATTATTATTATTATTTTTTTTTTTTGAAAAGACAATTTCAAATAGATTTATCTATAAGAAGCCGTCAGGCTCGCTTCGCTCGCCATATCCGTCTAGCCAGGGGGCTCCATCCCCTGAACCCCCGACTGGATCGTCCAAAAATGAGATCAGCGGGCTCGCTTCGCTCGCCTGCATGTAGACCTCAGCGGAACCTCTGTACCGAATTTGAACGTATTATGTCAATTTGATCTCGAAAAACACCTGTTACTATATCGGCGTATCTTTGGCAAACAAAATTTTTCCACCTCAGCTAAACCTGTGTACTGAATTTTTTAAAATGTATTTCCATCAATTATTGAAAAAGGTGAGGAAACGCAGAAAAGCTGAGAAAACACTAATTTTGGCTAACTGGATAAATTGGTATTTAGAATAAATGCATTTCAATCTTCAACTTGGTCACAACCTAACAAAGTCAACTAAACTTAATGTCAACCTGACAAAATTTTTAATATAGTTACCAGAACAACTGTTTCGAAGAGGTACTCTCTCTAGATTATAGTTCTATATTAACATATGGTATGGACATTTAAATAAAATTTTAATTTTAAGATATTGGAATGAGAAGAATATACATGCTAAAAGAACTTTAAACCCTTAAAAACCACCCTTAGAGTTAAAATATCGCTAAAAGATTTCTTAGTGCGCATCTAAAGGGCCAACTGAACATACCTACCAAATTTGAACGTTTTTGGTCCGGTAGATTTTTAGTTCTGCGAGTGAATGAGTGAGTGAGTGAGTCAGTCAGTCAGTGAGTGCCATTTTGCTTTTATATATATATAGATAGATACATGACTAGTTATGAATTTCTACGTGAGCCCCTTTGAATATTTTCAAAAAGTATTGGAACATATCAAAGTATTGAATATTTTCCTAACTAGTTCATACTCATTCGGAGGCTTATAAAATGGCGGAGTTTCACCATTACCGAAACAAACTGTTGGCTTTGAACTCGACGAATGTACTTTTTTCAACTTTGAGCGCTCATAAAAAGTTGAAAAACATAAAAGCAACAAATTTTATGGATATCATTGGAAATTTCTTGTTTTTCCAATCTATCCTTAGAATTATATATACACTGATCGTTTTCTAGTTATTTACCTGTTAATGACTGTAAGCAGGCCTTTTCCAAAAATATCGAGTAATCGATAGATCTCGAAAACTAAGGTGGATATAAAAAAATTTTACTGGACATTTTTTGTTGTAAATTTCATGTAAAATCAATGGTGATTGGCGGCTACACCTTTTGTGGGTCACTCCTCTGTCTATAGTAATCTGCAAAGATAAAGCACTCAAGCAATCAATCGAGTACTACTTATTAAATATTCATCTCCAGCTTCCATATATTCAGTTCCTAATAATTCGGAACTTGGAACTCCGGTACGCTCTCTGTATGCATACACCCTATCGACCATATAGTACAATATGGTATAGTATGTTGTATTATAGTACGATGTGGTCTCTGATACACCGTAAATCGTGTGAAATCAGTTCTGATATAGTAAATGGAGGTAAACTTGTTTCAAATCGGTTCATTCATTCTGAAACACTCTATATTTTCCCGTTTGGTGCTCGGAATTAGAAGTTTAAAATTCAATTCGAAACAAGTGGATATCAACAGCAGCTTCAGAATCAAATCTGGTTCATTTTCATGAAAATAGACTCCTTCCCACACCAATTCAAAAGTTTCACCGCAAATGAAATTTTCCCAGAACGGTTCAATACGCAAATGAGTTTCCTCGCTCGGAAAATTCAGATTCCCACCATTTCATGGGGAAAACCTCCTACAGTTGAAGGAAAATACTCAGTAATGATCATTGAGAAGCTCAATATAGCCTGGCTTCTGAATGGGGTGGATTGTTTAGTGGTTTAGTGAGATCCTCACAAAATTTCAGCATTCCTTGGAAGTAGCATTACTCACTCAACCAATGCTAAAGCTGCGTTTATACCAAAGTTAATAACAAAATGTTAATAACTAAATCCTCATAGATTCTATTAGATTGAACATAACTATTATGTCTATCACATTCCACCGTGATTAATCATGTAGGCTCTCGTGGTTTGTTTGCATGACATGATTCAAAAACGTTTGAATCGGAAACCTACATTCATCCAAGAGAAATACTAACAAAAATGGGCATTATCGGTTGGGCACGTTCAACTGTTGGTGCCGGCTGAAGTATGACAGTCGTAAGGCCCATTGACGACCTAAATTACTCATTCGAGCGAGGTGGAACCTTCCAGCAAGGGACTTCCCACTAGCAAAAGCCATACGAATTAACTTTTACTAACAAGAAACTGAGAAATAGAACTCACTAATGTTAGGGAAAGAAACCAAACTATGATCTGATAAAGAACAGATCACAACAGGCGGCATTCCAGAAATTCTAACCTGTAAACACCTCCCAAGATTCAATTTGATTGGCTGCGAACCGACCTCTATCATCAATTATTACCGTCAAGTAATTAATTCCTTGAACATCAATTACGTTAATTAGTTGAAGCCTATAAAAAGGGAATCCCACTTCAAAGGATTAGAGATTGCTCCATCATTGAAGTCGTTTATATTGTTGGAAGTACTGTATATTATTCAATGTACTATAGAGGGGTACACGTTATAACGACAGTGGAGAAGATAGGAGGACAGCGTTGTCGATTCTCTGCCTTGTCACTGCCTTCTGTAGAGGATAGCTGATACCGGTATATCTGATGCAATATCGATTGTTCATTCTTGTTCTGAATGATGAACTATATGATTATTATTCATCAAGACTATATATTTTTCAATGATACATCAATACATTTTCATAGTTGAGAAAGAATATTTTGCTTATTAATTATTATATTTCTAAATTGTTAAAAAAATGTTTGATTTATCAGTGTTTTCAATGATAAATCAGTGTTTTCAATGATAAATCATACATTTTCATAATTGAGAATGAATATTTTGCTTATTAATCATTATATTTGATGATAAACCAATACATTTTCATAATTGAGAATTAATATTTTGCTTATTAGTTATTATATTCTAAATTGTTAAAAAAAATGTTTGATTTATCAGTGTTTTCAATGATAAATCAATACATTCTCATAATTGAGAATAAATATTTGGCTGATTAATTATATATTTCTAAATTGTTAAAAAACGACCTGAAAACATTGAGGAGCTAGTTATTTGCTTTGTCTAATGATAGACAAGGATAGTAACACATATGTTAATCGCATTCTGCCATTATAACGTGAACCTCACTATATAGTGTGATCCACTTCATAATGTCAGCATTAATTTTAACTGAAATCAATGCATTCCATTCATGCAATGCCCACAGTTGGAATTGAGTCTCACTATGCTACTGTATATAGATAGTATATCTCTTGTTATTCCTATTATCCTTCTCCTTCTTTCTTATCTTTTCATTCTACTTCTTCTCCACCACTTCCTCCTTCTCCTCCTCCTCCTCCTCCTCCTCCTCCTCCTCCTTCTCCTCCTCCTCCTTCTTCTCCTACAACACCTTCTATTCCTCTCCCTCCATTTTACTCTATCAATTTTCTGTTTTTTTTTCTCTTAAATATTTATATTAATTAAAACTTTTACAAAATTTCCATTAATAAATAAATCCTTAGCTTAATTAATTAAATTAACGTTTTGGTAGAGAGTTAGTGGGGAGGATATTTTTAATATTCTTTCCGAAGAATGGACATTGATATGTCCAAAGCTCCGCCAATTTATGTAGATGCATTACAATATAATTATCCATAGTTATTATATTACAAATTACTTTTTCATATCATATATTTTCAATAATTATTTTCTTAGTCTATATTATGTAAATTCATCTATAATTTTGCTGTATTGTAAGCTATTGTATATAAGTGTATAAGCCAGTATATATTGTAATCTACATAAATAAAGTACTCAATCAATCAATCGATCAATCTTTCTTATCTTTTCATTCTACTTCTTCTCCACCACTTCCTCCTTCTCCTCCTCCTCCTCCTCCTCCGCCACCTCCTCCTCCTCCTCCTCCTTCTTCTCCTACAACACCTTCTATTCCTCTCCCTCCTCCACCACCTCCTCCTCATCCTCCTCCTCCTTCTTCTCCACCTCCTCATCCTCCACCTTCTTCTCCACCTCCTCATCCTCCTCCTTCTTCTTCCACTCCAACTCCTATTCTTCTCACTTCTCCTCCTCCTCCTCCTCCTCCTCCACAACTTCCTACTCCTCCACCACATCCTCCTCCTCCTCTTCCTCCACCTCCTCCTTATCCTCCTCTTCCTCCACCTCCTCCTCATCCTCCACATCCACCACATCTCTTTTTTCTCAACTCTTCTTGTGGTAATGATTCATTCCTGTTCTTCTTCTCTTTGTATTTCTTCCCAATACCAATTTTCCTATATTCTTCTCTTCCACGTCTGATTTATATTTCCTTTTTTCAATCAATAATTTATCGCTTTCTCAAAATTTCTTCGTTCTCTCCTCTCTCACTTGCCAATTATCCTCATAATAATCAACATCAATACATGATCTGATTCAATTCGTTTACTTCATTCCAAACATTATGATTACTAGTGATCCCGCGGGGTTGAGAACTCGCTCAAGAACAACACTGTTGTATTGTAATCTTCGAAACCCACAACTTATAATTATACAGAGTTGATGAAAATTATGAAAACAGCTGAATAATCCTTTCACGATTTATAATTTGACAGGAGGTTTCATTGGTGATCCTATTCGAAATGAAAAATTACTCTGTTGCTTCAACATCTTTCATCCTTCAGATGAATCCAAATCAATGATACAAGATTTCGATACAGTGTTTCAAGAGAGAAAGAATAGCGAAAACCGCACATTCATATCTCAACCCGTTTCAGTTTGTTGATGTAAAAGTTATGAATTAAGTTGCATACTAGTAGTTCTGTGAACAGTAGACCTCACGCAGTTTTCTCATCCACACGTATCTGATGTCACCTGTTCTAGTTGATTCAGTTTCATAATTCCAGTTTCAATCATAATTTACTCTTAAAAACTGTTATTTGTTTTCTCTAAGATCAAAAACTCACTTATGTTAATAAACTCAGTTCACGTTTGAATTTGTATCCCATATGATAATTTATCCAGTTTCGTGATAATCTTTCCATCTCAAATCAAATCAAAATTTATTGCCATAAAAAACAAAATACAATTTCGCTAAAAATTCTTAACAAGTGATTATTATGAATAAGAATAGATTTTTTTTTCTTTAACAAAACAATATTCGCCATGGCACCACCAGCAAAAGTAAAACTTGCTCGTTGGTGGGAGTCTTTATTCTAACCCTAGTAATATAGTTATTGATTTAGTTGATCTAATTTATACAAATGAAACAAACCGGAGTAGAAAAAAAATAAATGGAATAAGAAAGAAGGAGAACATGAATGAGAGAAAAATACAAGAGAAAGAAGAGATCAAGATGATTATGTACTTGCTAGGCTATTCAATGAAAATGCCAATTCAAATGAAACTCAATTCATGAAAAAAATTCAAACAAATCCATTTGTTTGAACCATTCCTTTATGATGTGTCAGAAATAAAGGCGATACTAAGTTGATGAATTTTGTGCTAATGTGCATAAGCTGTCTACACAACAAACTCAGACTACTATGAAAAATTTTTAATTTCCTTGTACTATTTGGTCTGAGTGAGTATGTCGGCCCATCAGCCTCTTCAAAGTTATCTTTATCTTTATCTGATTGAAATATTTCTCAAAAAATTAATTTTTTTCAATCAAGAATATTATAATTTCTTCAGCATTATTCAGTTCATTTAATCATTTTTCATTTTATTTTCAATCACATATTTAATTTGATTTTCAAATGTGAGAATATTCATAGTGATGGGCAACTATCATAAAAAATATTGAAGCCCTACCTTCTAGAAATAGACAAGGCCAGACATCTGTGTAATGCATGCAATGAATAATCCACTTGTCAGCTGATTGATTATGAATAATTCTATAGTCTGATTAATCCTATCTTCAAAGTAGACGATATCAGAGTACGGAGGAATTCATTTCCTTTTCATATTATCCTTAAAATGCAAAATTTCAAAAAAACCTTGTGTATACATCGACGCGCAGTTGAAAAAGGAATATTCCTGCCAAATCTCATAGAATTCTATCAGCTTTTGGCAGTAATCGCGTTACATACAGACAGACAAAAGAAAATCCGAGTTAAAACATAGACCTCACTACGTTCGGTCAATTGAACAGCTGAAATAATGTGTCAGCGCATAAAGTTCTGTCTATGTGATAGCTTCCAAATGGCATCAGCTGATGTTATTAATGAATAAAAAAACTGTTGTAATAGAATTCTTCAGCTGACGAAATGATAAATGACAACATATTTTCCTCATGCTCATTCAATGTTATTTATATATCCTGAAAAAGGATGAAGATGTGAGTCAATTTTGTTGTCCAACGAACTTGACCTGTAAAAAGGTTCGAAGAATACGTGTTCAAAATTTGAAGCTGATTGATCAATTATTTCTAAAGTTATTGTAGAACATACAAACAGACGGACAACGACTTTGGTCTTTAGTAAGTCAAAAGTAAAAACTCGCTAACGCTCGTTCAATAATCATTATTAATTACATGATCTGACGTAATTCTCACATTTCATTCCAATCATCATCATTATCAACATCATCATCTCACATTTTCGCTCTTGTACTCTCTCTCGTCTCTTTCTAGTTATCTCCCTCTTTTCCACCCCAAGGGCTTTCTCTCAGTAGGGAGCAACCTTGCCAGAGCTTGAGCAAACAATAGAGAGAAAATATGCTGCTGGGGGAGAGAAATCTAATTTCCAATAATAGTTTGAATCACCCCAAAGTCCAGAACAGATTTCATCCCTCAGTGGTGATGATTCACCTTACACAGGGTGTGCCAAAAATGGTGTGCTAAGCTTCTAGGATGGTAGCATGAAGAAAAAATATTTTGTGTGTAGAAAAAATTCCAATAACTTCTCAGTTATAACTAGACGGTGGAACTTCGTTTACGTTTTCGTTTAACAAATTCCTTCAGAACTAGTAGTTCTGTGAACAGTAGACCTCGTGCAGTTATGAACCACAGCCTCCTCTGTCCATACTGTCCATAAGAGAAAATGCTGTCCTGTCCTGTCGTGTCGGCGAGATATCAGTGTGAAAACGACTAATGGCTGTTGGGGTTGGTGTATCAAAAATGCTAACTTAATAAGGTAATCTACTTCAAGACATACTGGCAACAGATCAGCCCGAGTTGAAAAAAGAGAAAGGTCGAGAGAAAATACGATTTTATTTTCAGCTATTAATTACATGCGTCATTGCATGCAACTAATAGTCCACACAACAGCTGATTTTATACTAAGTTACATTAAAATGCGTCATTGCGTCATTGAATGCAATTAATAATCCACTCGACAGCTGATTTATGATGAATACATCAGATCTATAGTCTGATTTTTACGATAATATTGGGGTTCGAAGAAGACTCCTTTTCCTTTGTATTACTTGAAATGCAAAATTTGAAAAAAAACTTAGAAATACGTCGACGCGCCTTCTTTGAAAGTACTCGTATACCAAACATTATGCATATCTGTAATAACAAATCCAATAAACTGCCACTGTAACTGTGGTACAAACAAACAGACAAACGCCGATCAAGTCGAAACTTTCAGGCAAGGCACACACCAATTCAATTGGTAGTACAGTCAATTGTCCAATTCTTGAAGCAAAGGCAATTACCGTAACAATAAATAGTAAGAAATGTCAATTCCTACAATTCAAAAGTAAATATAATTCAGTAGAGGATATAGAAATAAATGTGTTTGTAGAGGAAAATGAATTAGACCAAGAAGAGAAAGTAGCATTCTTGGGAATTTTATTGGACAGGAAATTAACATGGCATCCTTACATTGAGAGGATATGTAATAAGATATCATCTGGGGTATTTGTCCTGCGGCAGCTTGCTAGGCTGAATGATAAAAAACTACTGTTAACTGCTTACCATGGACTTATACTATCTCATATTAGGTATGCTATTTTAGTATGGGGTAATTCATCTCAACAAAATATGGACAGAGTGTTTAAGATTCAAAAGAAGGCACTCAGATGTCTAGAGAAAGTGAATAGGTTAGACTCTTGTAGGCCTTTGTTTAAAAAGCTTGGTCTATTAACTGTGCCATCTTTGTATGTATATGAAGTTGTAATGCATGTGGAAACGAGTGGTGTGATCCAGAATTCAGATGTTCATGAGTATAATACGCGAAACAGAGCAGATTATCATATAATGAGTCACAATAGTAGGTTATTTGAACAAAAACCAGATTATATTGGTAGGAAATTTTATAACAAGCTACCTCAAATCTTGAAAAGTAATGATGATTTGAAGATTTTCAAAAAACAAATGAAAAAATATTTAGTTGATAGAGCTTTTTATAGTGTACAAGAATTCCTTTCAAACCTAAACTAGGTTGAACTACTTAGTGTTAGAATTATTATGTAATAACATGACTTGTCTTATACTCCATGACTGGAGTCTAGGACGTAATCTAAAAAAAAAAAAAAAAAAA
This sequence comes from Nilaparvata lugens, assembly GCF_014356525.2. Classification (NCBI taxonomy): domain Eukaryota; kingdom Metazoa; phylum Arthropoda; class Insecta; order Hemiptera; family Delphacidae; genus Nilaparvata; species Nilaparvata lugens. Next base: position 22,121,237 of record NC_052512.1, read on the forward strand.
ACCATTTAGTCAAGACAAGACAAGATCATACACAATACTTCACATAGTTGATTATGAAGACATGTCTAACTGCAATGACTAGGGTACGTTTATGTCGGAGCTGTGATAAACGATTCTAGCAACGATGAGAGAAGCGATGCTAGTAGGGAGTAGCGCTCAGCTTCTATCGACTGTTCATGCCGACAGTCGTGCTTAAAGCTAGATTCGTGAGTTCATGTATTGAAAAACCAATTTGTGTATGCTATAATGAGTGATTCTGATGAAGATTTTATTTTTGCATCGAATACAGTAAAGCATTACATAGGTACTAGGTTGTAGAGAACATGAATATTATGCACATCCTATCAATGTGGAGAGGAATGTATTTGGGGAGTATCATCATCCTTATAAAGATTCAAGACAGCATCCAAAAAAATTGTTTGACTATATGAGAATGGAAATAGAAACTTTCGACTACATTTTGACGAGAGTTTCCAATAATCTCCAAAAGGACTGGAATAATTATCACATAAGTCCTATCATGGCAGAGGAGCGATTAATGCTAACATTAAGGTAAGTAGGTTTATACAAGAAAGTTATATTCTTTGATAAAATAAAAACAATTGAATTTATACATCAAATGAATAGTCTACATCAAGGTCTACATTATGTTTCATTATTATCATTGACAATAAGATAGAATTTTGTAATTGAATAAGAAATAAATAAAGTAAAGAAAATGTCACTTGCTTACGAAACTCCACATATAAAACAACCCAAATCATGAAATTGGGTCCATTATCCACAATCATTATTGGTCCATGTTTGTAATTTGTATTCTACAACTCGATACTAGCCTCGAAAATGGACCGAACCATTATCGATGCTCTTATCGATGGTCAGGACCCAAAATCGATTTTCATCGCAGCTCAGACATAAACAGGCCTATTAGAAAGCACGTTGGTATTATCTACGCGTTGCTAGAATCGCAGCTCCGACATAAACGTACCCTAATCAGTGACTAAGCAACTATGTGAAGCATTGTGTCTTATCATGTCTTGTCTTATCTTGACTCACTGGTGTGTGCCTAGCCTAAGACCTCAGCTTCGCTTCGGTAAATCATTGTGAACGGAAAAAATCTGGTGTGGCGCACTCACACAACTTTCCTTGCCGTTATGAAAATTGATCACCTGACGCTAGTGTTCCCGCGCATCACAAGTCTACTATTCAAAGATTTGAGCCAGCTGGTGACAGGGCAAAAACGCTGAACACACACAACATGAGGTCTGCTATCTCTTCATAGTGACTGATTTAATAGAATCAACAATAATTTGCAATTCAATAATCACATTTTCTCGAATTTCAAGCTTATTTTCAATTTTAGGTGAAAATGCTACTAAACATTAATTGTAGAGATTTTCATGCTCAATCTACTCCACTTGATTTTTTTTTGTTTAAATTGTATCTGAAGCCTGATAATGGAGAATCTAAAATCAAACTTTGCATAGATGGGGCGGAGCTCCTGAAATTTTTACTGATATAGGACTTGTGGCAGTTGATAGAGCTTATCGATGACTATTCCAGGTATAACTTGAATCGAAATCGTTGGAGCCGTTTCCGAGAAAATCGCGAAAAACCCTGTTTTTGACAACATTTTCGCCATTTTAGCCGCCATCTTGAATTGCATTTGATCGAAATTGTTCGTGTCGGATCCTTATAGTGAAAGGACCTTAAGTTCCAAATTTCAAGTCATTCCGTTAATTGGGAGACGAGATATCGTGTACACAGACGCACATACACTCATACACACACACACACACACACACACACACACACACACACACACACACACACACACACACACACACACACACACACACACACACAGACCAATACCCAAAACCCACTTTTTTGGACTCAGGGGACCTTGAAACGTATAGAAATTTAGAAATTGGGGTACCTTAGTTTTTTTCGAAAAGCAATACTTTCCTTACCTATGGTAATAGGGCAAGGAAAGTAAAAAATGCATCAAATCTAATCTTCCGATCCGTCCGATGCGTGCTGTCCGTACGATGACAATATGTATGCGCCTATCTTAACCCGGAGAGAAGAAGAAGAAGATGAAGAAGTGGTGGAAAAATAAGAGAAAGAATCACTTTCTTGATATTGAAATTTTCAACATTATGTTCGAATTTTGAATTCTACTTTGAAAATCCCAAGAAGGAAGAGGAGGAGATCTAGGTAACAAAAGAAGGTAGTTCAGGAGAAACATAAGTAAATGTGGAAGTGGATGAGTAGGAGGAGGAGAAGCTGGAAAATGATTTACATCAAGACAATGAATGAGCAGAAGCTATTGAGAAATCAAGCAGATGAATCAATGGAAGAAGAATAACGTGTAGGGAAACAGACTAGGTTGAAGAGGATGAAAAAGAGTAAAAAATAGGCAGTCTTTTCGAAACCATCGGTAGGCTATTATCGTCAATTCGAAATACGTTTGGAGATGAAATTGTTAAGAGGAAAGGAAGCAATCGTGAAAAAGAAGAAGAAGAAGTAGAAGAAGAATAAGAAGAAGAAGAAGAAGAAGAAAATGGGTGTGGAGAAGCAAGGGAAGCATCAGTTGAATGCAATAAGACAGCATACTGCAAACATAATAAATCCCATGTTATTGGGTATCCCCCCTTTGTGAACTGCTATAATATTAATAACTTCCACAGTTCAGGACAGATTCTTCTTCTTCTTCTTCTTCTTCTTCTTCTTCTTCTTCTTCTTCTTCTTCTTCTTCTTCTTCTTCATCCTTCTTCTTCTTGTTATTTTCCCTCATCAATTTCTTCTTCTCCTTGCTCATCATCTTTTGCTTCTTCTTCTTCTTATCTATGAGAAATCTTCTTCTTCTGAATGAGAAAGAAGAGAGAGAATAGAATAGAATAGAACTGGGTGAAATCAAAGATGAAGAGGATGAAAAACACAGTGACAGAAAATACGAGGAAAATTCAAGTAGAAAGTGAAAAAGAAGAATGCTTTGAGTATCTAGGGATAAAGGATTTAGATATGAACGATTTAGAAAGAAAAGGAAAAAATGATAGAGAAAAGATAGGATGTATAGAAAGTTGAATAGTGAGTCTCCTTACGATGAGAAGAAGAAATCGTAAGGAGCAAAGAAGGTGGAAAGTTGAGAGAGGAGTTGGTGTGGTATCAAATTATCGTATAAGGAGAAGTAAACAGAAGTTGGAGTGAATTAGGGTGGAAGCTAGCAGGAAGGGGAGAGAGACAGAATAAAAATTGATGAACTACTCTTGACTGATTGAAGATAATAATAAATAATAAACTGGAAAATAGAAGATGAATTGTGAGGGGTGAATAAGTGGGGGAAAGATGGAAAGGAATAAGAGTGAATAGAGAATAGAACGGTGGTTGAGTGGGACTGAAAATAAGTGGAGACGGTGAAGAAGAAAAAGAAATATTGGGAGAAAAAATTAAGATATAATTGTTAAAACTTGTTGAATGAGAAATTTTATTGTGGAATTTTTCCCATAATTGAAAAAACAGTTTTATTCTTGTCACATCTACATTTATTAGACTGCATTTATACAGGACTGTAGTTTCGTGTAGAAACCAACTTTAGCATCACTATAGTGAGGTTCACGTTATAATGGCAGTGAAGAATGATGGGAGAACAACGTTACCGATCTTGTCAATGCCTTCTATAATTGACCGAGCGAAGTGAGGTCTAAGATTCAAGTCGACGGTTTGGCATTTCTCTTAATGTTTAAATGTTTGAATGTTTAAATGTTTAAATGTTTAAATGTTTAAATGTTTAAATGTTTAAATGTTTAAATGTTTAAATGTTTAAATGTTTAAATGTTTAAATGTTTAAATGTTTAAATGTTTAAATGTTTAAATGTTTAAATGTTAAATGTTTAAATGTTTAAACGTTTAAATGTTTAAATGTTTAAATGTTTAATGTTAAATGTTTAAATGTTTAAATGTTAATGTTTAAATGTTTAAATGTTAAATGTTTAAATGTTTAAATGTTTAAATGTTTAAATGTTTAATGTTTAAATTTTAAATGTTTAAATGTTTAAATGTTTAATGTTTAAATGTTTAAATGTTTAAATGTTTAAATGTTTAATGTTAAATGTTTAATGTTTAAATGTTTAAATGTTTAATGTTTAAATGTTTAAATGTTTAAATGTTTAATGTTTAAATGTTTAAATGTTTAAATGTTTTAAATGGTTAAATGTTTAAATGTTTAAATGTTTAAATGTTTAAATGTTTAAATGTTGAATGTTTAAATGTTTAAATGTTTAAATTTTTAAATGTTTAAATGTTTAAATGTTTAAATGTTTAAATGTTCAAATGTTTAAATGTTTATATGTTTTTATGTTGCGCATTTACGGCGAAACGCGGTAATATATTTTCATGAAATTTGACAGGTATGTTCCTTTTTAAATTGCGTGTCGACCTAAATACAAAGTTTTTGATATTTTGCATTTCAAGGATAATATAAAAGGAAAAAGGAGCCTCCTTCATACGCCAATATTACCGTAAAAATCAGACTATAGAATTATTCATCAAAAATCAGCTGTCTAGTGGACTATAATACTACCCGTTCAAAAACATAGAACATCTTGAAAATGTATCTTTCCATCAACGTTGTAGACAGTTGCAGCCAGACCTGATAACAGCGCTCACATTCACGTTCCGGGACGACACGTCACGGTACGATATAGGACAGAAAGCTCTATGTTTATTTAGGATTTTTTCTAGACATTTTTAATTGATAAATTATTCATTAATTTTTGAGAAAACATAACAACAGGTCAATGTAACTCACTGAGCGCGAGGTCTACTGTTCACAGAACTACTAGTAATAATATGCCTTCTATAATTTTCATAATAAGATGGAATATTCTGTTAGTCAATTATTAATCCTACATTGTTAAAAGACGATCTGGCAATAGAGCAAAGCTAGAAAGAGATAGCGCGATCAGCTTTGTTTAATGATAGACAAAGAGCAATATCATTACAACGTGGACCTCACTATGCAGCTGAAGATGTATCGGTTTCAACACGAAACTTCAGTCCTGTATAAATGTCTAATTAATGTGAATGTGACAAAAATAAAAGTGTATTTTTTTCGAGAAGAGAATTGACTAGATTCGAACTCTGTGTTTTATCAAGGATGATGTTGTGTTGACTTCACGGAATTCTAATGCACAAATTCCTGGAACAAAGCAGAAACGAAATGCAACAACATTGTCAGGCTAAAAAAGGTGAAATGGAAAGGCAACAGAAGGGACTACGCAAAAAATTAGACCATAAGGACAAAAATGGAACCAGGATCCAAAACAGTACAAAAAATACCGAAGTTGGAGTGCAAGCGCAGCTGCTGATCAACAATTTGTTTCCAGGGTGGAAACAGAAAATTCTATTCTCTCCATCCTCCTCTTCATCCTTCTTTCTCTCTCTCTCACACACTCTCTCTCTCCCTCTCTCTCTCTCTTCTTCAAAAGCTGTGTACCAGAGATGACCCAGAGTGCTAACTCCGCCCTTGATAAAGACATTATCATTATGATCAATCAATTTCCCCCTCCACTCTCTCACTTCTATTCCTGCCATTCGAGGTTTTCTTGCTTTTTTATTGGATTTTTCACTTTGTTTCAAAGTATAGCTAACTAGCGAAATATTCCCCTCTGACTACCCTCTTACTCATTCCACCTCCTATACCCACTCATATTTTTGATGTTCCAATAGTGGTGTAATAATAATTCCATGGTATAATACCATTAATTGAACGAGCCTTTAACGAGTTCCTACTCTTGTATCGTAATCCGTTTGTTTGTTTGTATGTTCTATAATAACTTTCGCACGCTTTCATCAATCAGCTTTGAATCTTCAACATATATTCTTCGAACCTATTCACAAATAAATTTTGCTGGACAACTAGCGACTCCTTTGTCCTTTTTCAGACAAAAAAGGATAGGCTCCCAATATAATTATGTATGGTGTAAGCTAACGATAAACTCAATAATCACGATCGGGAGAAATCATACTAAGGTCATATAAAATTTTGAAAATTTGCTTGTTTTTCACAATTATGTGTTTCTTACTCTGTTGAATAAATGAGTGAATAAATTTATTCCAACCAGAGATTCCAATAGAACAGCTGATAAAATAACAGTGGCATTTTTGGCAATTATTGAGCGATATTTCTCAGTCACAAAATTATTTATTATAAATGTACAACAGCTGATAGAGGGCGGCAATTTTTGTCTTTTCGATGCGAAAATTGCTCCAAGATAAGGCTATACTCGGACAATCATCGCAGTGGAGTTTGAATATATATATATATACTGAGTTCAAATTCATACTCCGTGCAAATTTACATCAGACTTGTAGGAATTTGAGGTGCAGAGAAATGGAGGGAGTTCAGCCAATTGCAGTGATGAATTGAGTCATAGGTAGAAGCACAGTTGTCAATCTGTCGATTAGAGTCAGTCGAGTCTGTGATTGCAGAGAGGAAACTTCCTAAGTTTAACATGAATGCTTGAATACTTACTGGAAATTAGAGATGCTGGCCGGTACACAACGGCAACATAGCCGCCGTTGTATCCCTGCCGCTGTATGCCTTCTCTGCTGCGCATGTCCATCCCAAGTCGGAAGTCTCTGACTGAAGAATCTGTTCAGAGTTAACAGTAATATTTTAAAACAAAACCTTCCGATTATTATCTGTATCATATTATATCTTCAATATTTTCATACAAGAACATTTATGTTTATGAACTCCCTACCAATCAATACTTCAGGGCATTGTTCCTGGGTGAAAAACTGATCTAAATATCATATTTAAATTGTCCGGAAGTCTTCAGTTACTCACCCACAGCGGCTGGTTTTGATTTTTTTCACTTACTAATATTTTTTCTGAATAATGGTTGAACATACGAAATTGAAACTTTGCACGATCATTTATAACAACTAGACAAAGCTAGAAAAAAATTATGATAATTTTTCAAATTCATAAAAAAAAATGGCGGCCAATTAAAATTTTGATTCTTGGATAAATCAGAAACTGTCGGTTTCACAAAAACTTTACAAGAATAATTTTTTTTAGTAAATTCAATTGCTTATCGATTGTTATCATATTTTTTTAATATTGGACCAATATTAATTGAGATATGATAGCTTTAGTGGTTGGTGACCCACGTTTAGAGGGTTATGTAACATTATTTCATTGTTTTAAATGACCTAAAATCGCTTACAATTAACATGCAATGAAAATAGAGATTGTTGCATCATTCACTGCAACAAACTTTCAGTGGTCACCTATCACTGAAACTGCCATATCTCAGTGAATATTGGTCCAATCTCAAAAAATATGGTACCAATCGATAGGCAATTAAATTTACTAAAAAATTTTATTCTTTTAGAGTTTTTGTAAAACCAACAGTTTCTGAATTATTCAAGAATCAAAATTTTAAATGGCTTCCATTTTGTTTTATGGATTTGAAAAATTATCATAATTTTTTTATAGCTATGTCCAGTTGTTATAAATAGTCATGCAGAGTTTCAATTTCGTATGTTCAACCATTATTCAGAAAAAAATAATAAGTGTAAAAATAAAAATGGCCGCTGTGTGAGTAACTAAAGACTTCTGGACAATTTAAATATGATATTTAGATATGTTTTTTAACCTGGAACAATGCCCTAGAGTATTGGTAGGGGTAGGGAGTTCGTAAACACCCTGTATATGACAGGATGTATTCAATTCGACAACACAGTCGAATTGAAAGTTTGCACAATTTGGCAACAAAGATATTTTTTCCAAGTCTCAGCTTATTCTATGCAAATTATAGTTTTGCAGTTGTGGATTTTAAAATCAGATAAATAATTCAATGAGCGAAGTCACTAGCCTGAGGGGCTCACTAGTATTTGTGGGGAATTCTTAAGGTTGTGGATCTCACTGTAGTAAATGAGTTAGGCTATCTCCACACACATTCGGTTAGGTTCGTTTTCGGTTCGTTGCCGAAAACGAATGAGACTTTCATACATATCAGGTTTTAATTCGTACGGTTCTAATTCAGTATTTTCTCCTCAGACACAGCTGTGTTTGGATTTCCACAATATTCATGTTGGTATTAAAATATATAACAGCTGGTGTTCAAATAGTAAGATGTGATTTCTTGAACTACAAAATTTTCAAGTTAATTCAAAATTGTGAACTCTTTGAATAGTTTATTTTTTACTATGTTATATTTGGACCTAGAGAGTAATTTTTTTTTAAATTGAAAATTTGTTTCTTGTTTTGACACATGGTACATCATATAACCTTCAACTCTTCTCTCCATTAATGAAATCATGTAATTTGCATGGAAAAACAAAATAATAATAAAAATAACCTTCCCTGAGTTTTAATTTATCTTCATATTAATTTAGCAAACCATTCATTGAGAATAAAAATCCTCCAGTGAACTAACCAAAATGAATTGACCATACGAATGATTTTGACATAGAAGATTTTTTGAAACATATAATCACGATATCAGGTTGAAATAAAAACGAAAAACGAGCGTGTGTGAAAGACGTTGTTTTTGTTTCCTGTTTCCTAGCAAAGAATTTGAATAAATGATAAAACCTATTCGTGTTGAGGGGGCGTTCGGTTCTATGCGGTTTCTATTCGGTACCGAATTCAAACCGAATTACCGTTTCACACTTATCGGAATCTGCCAAAAACGAACCGAAAACGAAACGAATCGAACCGAATGTGTGTGAAACTAGTCTTAGTTTCAGACCTACTAGACCCGATTGTGTGTGAAACTAGACCAAGTTTCAGACCACTAGACCTACATTCAGAACAAATTACACCTCAATGGATTCCAGCTCTGCTAGGCAGAAAAAGAATAATTGAACGAGCGTCAGCGAGTTCTCACTTTTGACTTACTGAAGGGCAAAGTCGTTGTCCGTCTGTTTGTATGTTCTACAATAACTTTAGAAAGAATTGACCAATCAGCTTCAAACTTCGACCACGTATTCTTCGAACTTTTTACTGGTCAAGTTCGTTGGATAACAAAATTGACTCACTCCTCCGTCCTTTTTCAGGATATAAAAATAACATTGAAAGTACATAATAAAATATATTGTTATGATTCGTCATTCAGTCAGCTGATGAATTCATTGCATGCAATTACAACAGTTTTTCCATTCATTAATTCATAACATCAGCTGAGGCTATTTGGGAGCTATCATACAGACAGACATTTATACACTAATACACTAGTAGTTCTGCGAACAGTAGACCTCGCTCATGAATACAACTTTCAATCTAATGAGAAGGGCCAGTACAATAAGTACAGAATATTGTGAAGATTTAGCCATGTATCTATTATTTTCTCCATTGAAAGTGCTAGAGACACTGTTTGAAGGGACACTGGACTTATCAAGGAGGTACCTTTATATCAAATACATACAAATTTTACCTTTTAAATGAAAAAGACTAAGAAATTGTCAAAAAACCACAGATTCATTGATACTTAGAAAGACCGGTTTCGGTCTTTATCAAAGTTTATCAGAGATTGACAATGTTGTAATCACCGGAACCGGTTTTTCTAAGTATCAATAAATATGTGGTTTTTTGACAATCTCTTAGTCTTTTTTATTCAATATGAATAATTACCACAATATCAACTTCTCAACTACACAAAAAGAAAAACAAAATTAACCTTTACACCTTTATATATACAATTTTTTTCTACAACTGCAGTATTGGACTCCAATACAATAAAGATTTTTTTAAAATAATTAATTCAATTAATTTGATAAATCAATTTAATAATAATTATAATAAGATGATTCAATTTAATTATTCGATCTTATCATAATAATTTATTTTATAATGATATATTATTAGAATAAGATAAAACAATTAGTATCATCTGCAAAAAAGAATTGGTAGGAACGAGATTTGAACCTGGGTCCCACAGTGTGAGAAGCCACGGACGAACCAACTTGGTCACCATGTACACGTAACAATAGATGTGAAAAAGTATGAACATGAATTGCTGTATCTTCAAAGACAAATCTTTTCTGAATAGAGGTTAGTTTACGGTTTTTTTTTAATTTACAAAAAACCAGAGGTCTTATCGGTACATATACGTTTCTGCGCCTTGTTTCAAAGAACTTGGATACCAAATTTCATCCAAATCGGACAATGACTGCGACTGTAACTGCGGTACAAAGAAACAAACAGACAAAAGCCGATCGAAACTAAGACCTCAGCTTCGCTTCGGTCAATTATTTCAGCTGCTTGAAGCTGCGTACACATATTCGCGCTTCCAACCCGCACTGACCACACTCCTCCCTCGTACCGCCCTCGTACCGCCCTCGTACCACCATCGAACCACAGTCGCACCGCCCACGCACCCATCATGAACGTTACGGAAGATGTTAGATCTTCTCGCGTTCCCCGGTCGAACCACTGTTGCTCGCCGGTCGATCATCAATCGCTCTGCTGGAGTGACGTTCGGTTGCAGAGCAGAGCGACAGTCTGTACGCACCTTAATATACAACTTTTACATCAACAAACTGATACGGTTTGAGATATCAATTTGCGGTCTTCGCCATTCTCTTGGAACTCTGTATCGAAATCATGTATCATGAATTTAGATTAATTTGAGGGGCAAAGATGTTGAGGCAACAGAGTAAAAATAGTAAGAAATTTTTACTATCAAATAGGAACCATCAATATGAACCTACTATCAATATGAAACCTTCAATCAATAATATTCTTGCTGAAATATCAAGCTGTTTCCATAATTTTCACCAATTCTGTATAATTAAAAGATTCGGGTTTCAAAGATTGCAATACAACAGTTTTTGATTGAGTTCTCCAACGAAGTGCGTCACTAGTATTGACTCTTTTGAGAAGGTTCACGTACTTGCAGTCTGTCAATGTGTGAGTTTTTAATGAATATCAAAGGAATTCTCGTTCTAGTCAAAGTTGCTTTCTGTGAACACTCCCATAAGAACTAATACTCTACACTTCACGAGCTGCAGTGCATTTTCTCATGAACTACTACTTTGAAATACAAGCGGAATGACCTTCTTGAAATTCAGCGCAACAAGAGAATTTACTACAGCAGTATAAAAGGCCTTGAAGTGCGACTTGAACAGCAGTGAAGGAAGCCTTCAGTAAGACTTGAGCATGCAGACACAGTCAAGCAGAAGGTGGATGTCGTTTCTATGTTAATTCTGCAATTTATAGAATGGAGAGAATAAGAAAGGAGGTGAAGAGAATTGTGGAGGAGGAGACGGGCAAAGGAAGAGGAGAGGGGCGAAGTAATAGGAGAGGGGGAAGAACAAAGATAGCAGGTGTAAGAGGAGTTGAATAGAAGAAAATGGAGGAAAAGTAGAAAAAGTTGGAGAGGTAGGAGAGGTTGAAGTCGAAGAAGAGAAGAGGAAAACGAAGGGGAGAAGAAAAAGAAGGAAAAGATGGAATTTATGAAGAAGGAGGAGAAGAGTGAGGAAGAAGAGAAGGGAAGGAGGAGGATAGGGCAAAGGAAGAAGATAGGGGGAGGAAGAAAAATAGAAGATGTAAGGGGAGTTATGTAGAAAAAAGTAGGAGAAGTAGAAGTCGAAGAGGAAGAAGAAGTGGAGGTGTGGTTGAAGGAGAAGATGGCGAAAATTAAGAAAAAGAAATAGATGAAGAAGGAGGAGGATGAAGAGACGTGAAGGAGGAGGAGGGAAAAAGAGAGAAGAAGAAGAAGTTGATGAAGAAAAAGGAAGAGAAGAAAAATAAAAATAAAAAGAAGAAGAAGAAGAAGAAGAAGAAGAAGAAGAAGAAGAAGAAGAAGAAGAAGGAGAAGACAGGATAATAAGAGGAAGAAGAAGAAGAAGAAGAAGAAGATGGCTATGACGTAGGGGGTTATCCAACCCCTTGGAGAAGATGATGAAGTGTAAGTAGTAGAATAAGGGTTTTGTATGTAAATTGTGTAATTTAAATTCGTATAAAGACAGTAAAGACAATTTAAATCACACGATGGAGCCGAAGCTTGGAGGATTGTGCTATTTGAAATAAGAAAAAGGTATTGTGAGTGAGAGAGATCAGATTTCTTCATTCATGAAATTTACAATATATGCTGGCTCATACATTATTATAAAAGTTGGGAATAACTAAAGTTGGGTTTTCGTTCGTGCGTAAACGCCGTCGTCGACCATGAGAGGGTTTCTCAGATTGGGTAGATTTCAATTTGTCTAAATAACCTAGAATACTATGTTCATATTATATGTTTCGATGGGAGAGGTCAAGTTTATATTTTTGAATGGCTATGTGTTGATATTATTCGAAATGTTTTCATTCTTAGATAATAAACTCAAATAACGATAAATTATCGGATCAACTTTCTCATCACACCTGAAATTTGGACAATATGAATGTCTTCAGACGGGAACGCGACTAGGTGTTACCCCAACAACTAGACATCCCGTCAACCTGTCTCCTTTTAAAACCGGGTTCGAGGGGACAGGTTGACGTGTGCCGTCCCTGTCAACTTGTCTCCACCTTTCTATGGAGGTGACAACTTGTCGGAGGGACAACTTGACGGCAATGGTATATTTTTACGAAGGTACAGGTTGTCGTCTTCGGTCAAGCTATTTTTATTACTGGTTATGATGTAGAATCAAATTCTAAGCACTTTTGGCTCAGTAACATTTTCCCGTCAAACGCACGGTTCGAGAGATATTCGCCAAGAGATATTTTTACTGATATTAGGACACATTTTTTTGAAGTTGGTTGGATGAAGAAATGGCTTATTCGACGTAAACGTACCTGTACACTCATGTAAGGGATAGGAGATACACTAATCACGCAATGTCACTCATGAACTAATGAACTGTTTAACTCGTAATTTTACATTCAGATTCTGAATTTACCTAGGATGTATGTAAGCTTATTTGAATATATTAATTGCAACTTCATAATTGGGGAAAAATCGATTCAATTTGTGCTACAAATTTTACGCAACAATAATAATCTAACCAAAAAGAGCTTTTCGCAAGTGAATCGGTAGCGTAATTGGTAGCACGCGCGATTCATGAATGAAACATTACGGGTTCAAAACCATCCATTTTTTTAATGAAAAATTATAAATCCGATGAAAATTATCCACGTACTTTTGAGAGTGAGACTGAGTGTGTGTGAGTGTGGAGATGCTAGAGCAGTATAGAAAGAGATGATGTAGAGTTGAACAGGAGGAGGTAGTGGTAGAGGAGAGAGAGGTAGTGTAGTAAAAGGAGGGGGATGAGTAAGAGTGTGAAGGTGGGGTAGAGGAGGAGTGCTAAGAGGCGAGGAGGGAAATAGAAGGATAAAGAGGTGGAGAAGTAGAAGAAGAAGGAGAAGTGCGAGGAGGAATAGGAGGAGTATTATGCTGCAACTGCAGCAGTACAGCTTAGAAAATCAATCAAAACTTGTCGGTGTATTCAAACATATAGAATTCCAATTCACGTCACTTTCGGATAGATGTAGGATGGAATTAAAATACAATATACAGATATTGATAGAACAGAATTAAAAATGAACAAATTAGATGAAGAAGGAAGGAGAAAATATTAAATCATAGGAGTGAATAATAATAAAATGTCGAATTTATGTTATTAACTGGAGTGATGAAGAGCTTGAAAAGTGAATTCCAATACAACAGATTGTTATCATAATCAGTAAAATCTCTATTATTTGCGTATTTGCCTAGTATAATATTGATATTCTTGGACTATAAATTTAACTGCACAGTAATAGCAGAATTTTATCAGCATACAAAGGTATTTGATTTAAATGTTGTATTCCCAGCAATCCTTGTATCTCTCTCTTTCCCATACTTGCTCTTATTCCATTCTGTTATCCCCTCCTACTTATATTTCTTCTACTTCTCATCTTCCCCTCTCTTTTATCAACCATATCATATTTATTATAATATAATTATGTCCATCTTATATTATTCTCAAGTCTAACATTAATTCAAATTCAAGTTCTGAATCTCACTTCTCCTTATATACTGCGATTCTCTCCCTTTTTTCCCTTACACACTTTTTATCCATTCATCTACTTTCCCTCCCCTTTTAATTTCAGCATTACATTCCCGCATCATTCATCCATCATCGATCATTTCTCTCCTTCTTTTCCTTCTCCTTCAATCATCCTCCTTCACTCATACTCCTCCTCCTCCTCCTCCTCCTCCTCCTACTCCTCCTCCTTCACCTCCTTTCACTCCTTCCCTTTCTACTCCTCCTCATCCTTCTTCTCCTACTCCTCCTCCTCCTCCTCCTCCTCCTACTCCTCCACTCCTTCTCCTTCTTCTCCTCCTTTTTCTCCTCCACATCATCCCCATCTTACTACTCCTCTTTCTCTATTCCTGAATAATCACAACTTCCCCCCCCCCGGTCACTCTTCCTCATCGAATATCCTCCCCCTTCTTATTCATATCTTTCTCTTTTCCACTGTCCAACCTTAAACTTATTTTGCTTACTTTTTCCTCATCGATCATTCTTCACCTTCTTCTCCCCACCCTTCCGATTCTCCCCCTTCTTAACCACCTCCTCTTCCGCTTACCCTCCCTAACCACACCATCCTTCATCACCCATTCTTCTCCCCCTTAACATTCCCATCCACCCCCTTCTTCATCAACACCTCCGCCTCAGCTTTCCCCTCCCCTAACCACACCATTCCTGCTATTCTCTCTCATCATTTTTGATGCTTGAATTATTTATTATAATAATGGTATCTTGAACTGAACTCGCTATATTATCATCCTTCACAATCCATCAATCCATGATTGTGTTAACTATGAAGACGATCCATCAAAGTGCATACTCCTAGGAGTTTCACTCCCTTAGTACTACCTCCTCTATAATCTCACTTCATGGTACTTTCCCTCTCAAGGTGGGCTTTCGTTATATAAAAACAATTAATAATATCTATTTGTATCATTTCCATTCAGTTGATATAGTATCCAGTACGAAATCACTGTTATATTAGAAGAAGTGACGTACGATATCAACTGAGTGAATACGATATAGTCCAGGCGACATTGACAGGCAGACTTACATTGAAGGGACCACGTCAAACTAGGCTGGCGACAAAGTGGGCTGACGACAAACTGGGCTAGTTTTCCAGCCCAGTTTGTCGTTGCATGCACTGCCAAACTGGCACTCTAAGAAATACAGCCCAGTTTGACGGCGTGCAACTTTGTCGTCTGGAGACAAAATCTGAGGAGTGCCAGTTTGTCGTTGCATGCACCGCCAAAATGGCACTCTAAGGAATGCAGCCCAGTTTGACGGCGTGCATATTTGTCGGTAGCCCACTTTGTTGTCAGCCCAATTTGTCGTCAGCCCACTTTGTCGTCAGCCCAGTTTGTCATCGTCCCTTGAACATTGAACATACATGAGAAAGGCAGAGAATTTGACTTTGGATTATTGTTAGGGGGTCTTTAGTGTATATGAAACTAGATGTCGTCACGTCCCAGGGTGGTCGACAGATTGGCGGTGGGGGGAGGTAGGTAAGTTTTAATAAACGTGCGCTTATAAAATTGCATGTCCTGCAGTTACTATTCATAGTACAGCTTCGACTTTTTCCAAATATTATCTACAAATTACTAGCTTCAGTATATATTATATATTTACTTTCAGTAAATATTCTCGAATATTCAAGTCGTTAGCCGACTTAGAGGAAAAGGTTCCCAATAAACGTTGTAGGCCCTTTCTTCCCCTGAATATTGCTATTTTGACTATACGCATACGCAGCCGAACGCGGATACGCATAAACGAAAATCCACCTTCAGGTATAGCCTCTTTGTTTCAGTATTGACAAACTGCTGCTGTATGTGTACCCGCAATACATCGAGTCACATTCAGGACTACAAAGTGAACAGAAAGTTGTAAATTAATCTGAATTAATTGACCGAGCGAAGTGAGGTCTAAGATTCAAGTCGACGGTTTGGCATTTCTCTTAATGTTTGAATGTTTAAATGTTTGAATGTTTAAATGTTTGACTGTTTAAATGTTTGAATGTTTAAATGTTTGAATGTTTAAATGTTTGAATGTTTAAATGTTTGAATGTTTAAATGTTAAAATGTTTGAATGTTTAAATGTTTTTATGTTGCGCATTTACGGCGAAACGCGGTAATTGATTACATTGACATTTGACAGGTATGTTCCTTTTTAATTGCGCGTCGACTAATATACAAGGTTCTTGGAAATTTAACATTTCAAGGATAATATAAAAGGAAAAAGGAGCCTCCTCCATACGCCAATATTAGAGTGAAAATCAGACTATAGAATTCATAATATTTCATATATTCATCATAAATTCATCATAAATCAGCTGACAAGTGATTACACAGATGTGTGGAAAAGCCCGTCTATTGCTGTATTTCCATAAGGTCTTAAGAGAATACTGCGTGATGTCTACTGTTCACAGAACTACTAGTTATAATAGAGGTAAATTTTAAAAATGTAATTTCATATTATAAAAATGTAACATTTATCATTGGAGTGATAATCATTCAAAAACCGATAATCATTCTTGTCAACACAACATAGAGGTGATAATGAGGATTTATCAATGTTCAATTGATTTGCACCACAATAAATCCGTAATAGCTCAACATACAATGGGAAGGAGGAGAATATTCCACGTGAAAATCCCAAAATTCAAGCGGTTAATCAACTGGAAAACCAACCAACAGAGACTCACTCAAAAAGTCAGCATACCTTATGGATAACAACAACGTTCGCAATTAGAACATTGCTGACACAATGAAGTGAATTTCACAGAACATCGATTCGTCAATTGACTTCGACTGCACGCAAATGAATGGATGAATGAATGACATTCATTCGTGAATTGTATTCGTGAAACAAGGTGAATGGGTGATGAGGAGGGGCTGAATGAATGAGAGATTGGAAGCAATCCCTATTAGGAAGAACAATGGAAGGATTTTATTGGCTTTCCAATTTTTCCGATTTCATTCATTCTCCCTCTGTAGGATTAATCACATCGAGTGTCATGGAAGGTGGAAGGAGAAGCGAAATAGGTGGTGGCGGTGGCGGATGAGGAGGAGGAGGAGGACGAGGATGAGAAGTAGGTGGAGAAGGAATGAGGAAAAGTGAATGGAATATGTGTGCCAGAGATTTGACAGGTGTTCAGTGCCAATATTCTCGTCCTTCCAAAATAAATCAGAACGATGGATGAGCATCCTGGGAGAATAAGGAAGAAGAAAAGTGAGAAAGATGGTTTAAAAGGAGAAACAGTAGAATGCTTCGTGAATTCTCAAGGACTTGTCCTATTATTTTTATCAAATATTCTTGTTCAATGTGAAAAAAATACGAGGATCATTTTTTCAACATCCGATTGGTCATAAATGATAAAGACGAATGTATGTAAAAGAATAATTCTCCCACCAAAATTTACTTACGCTTATGATTATTCTTCAACAGAATAATTCGGGGTGAAACCTATCTGGATGGGGGCATGGAACGGTCAAAAGAGAACAATACCCTTCCTTCAACGCTGGTGGAATGGGAAACATTAACGGTCAACCCATGTCAATGCTCAACCAATATTAAACCAAATATAGATATCTTTATGCCCCCATCCAGATAGGTTTAGCATCATAAAATATATTTTCAAAACCTACTCCAAAATCCACCACTGTGGTCCGCAACTTACAACTCTACATAACATGTATGATTTAAAAAATGTCAATTAGCACAAGGAAATTTGTTCTTTGATAATTACAATAGGCTCAAAATTGTGTTCCATAGCGATGGAGTTCAACTATTTTTCTAAATTTTTTGGTTTTTGGTTTCTACCACACGACGAACATGATATCCTTTGATTAGCAATTCGATTGTACATCAATGAAAACTGGTATATGCCTTCACGGTTTAGATCTTTGTCGCATAGTGATAAGCTCTGCAGGAACTCCATGTTACACCAAAAGCTACAGAGTACAGACTGTCTAATACTTTGATGGACTCGAATTATAACTTTGTCACTAAATTGTATTAGACAACTCTTTACTAAAAACAACGTCACTAAACTTGACAGTATGGGGGCATACGCTTCATTGCACAAGGGTCGAAAATGTGCTAAATCTACCTGCCAAAGGGTCTCGCAGTTGTATTGTTCTAGCTTGACCGTCCCATGCCCCCATCCAGATAGGTTTCACCCATTTTGTTTAATTATGTATACATATTTTGTAATGATGTTTTTTTACAATGGGTCTGTCGAGACCTAGCACAGCAATCAATAAAATCAATCAATCAATCAACATAAATGCCGTAAGGGTTGGGGCATTTCCCATACCAGTGGACCAAAAATGAAATTTTTATCAGAGCGCAGATATGTGTAACTTCCCGATCAAGTAATTGAACGATCGTTTGCGAGTTCTCACTTTTGACTTACCGAAGGCCAAAGTTGTTGTCCGTCTTTTTGTATGTTCTAAAATAACTGAAAGAATTGAAAAAATTGATCAATCAGCTTCAAATTTTGAACACATATTCCTCAAACCTTTTTACAGGTCAAGTTCGTTGTACAACAAAATTGCCTCCCTCCTTCATCCTTTTTCAGGATATGAAAATAACATTGAGAGTGCATAAGAGATTAACAATAGTGTAATAACCGAAACCGGTCTTTCTAAGTATCAATAGATCTGTGGTTTTTTGACAATTTCTTAGTCTTTTTCATTCGAATATTTTGCCGTTTTCATAATTCTCATCAACTCTGTATTATTAATAGTTGTTTGTTCCAAAGATAACAATACAACATCAACTGTCTTCAGGTGTTCTTGAGCGAGTTCTCCAACCCAGGGGGTCTCTAGTGAATATTATTCATTTTAATATTGAAAAGTATTCACTTATTGGCAGAAAAATAATGCCATTATCTCTTATGGGAGAAGTATTCACACAGTTCCATTCAGGCAATTTGTGGACACTTAAATAAGACGTACGAATTTCAACTGGTATCTATATAATATTATACTACAGTATAAAGCGAAATGGCACTCACTCTCTGACTGACTGACTGACTCACTCACTCACTCACTCGCAGAACTAAAAATCTACCGGACCAAAAACGTTCAAATTAGGTAGGTTTGTTCAGTTCGCCCTTTAGAGGCGCACTAGAACGGATTTGGAAAAATTTCCAAAGATACGCCCAAAATCTGCGTTTTTCAGTGTTTTCTTAGCTTTATCGAGAAAAAATGAACAGAAAATGTTCAAATTTAGTATAGAAGCTCAGCCAGGGTGTAATAATGTTGTGTTAGAAGGAATTTGCAATAACGTCAAAGATACGCCCAAAAATAGCGTTTTTTTGGTGCTTTTTCTCAGATTTATCGAGAACAAATGAACAGAAATTGTTCAAATTTAGTACAGAAGCTAAGCTAGGGTGTGATAATGTTGTGTTGGAAGGAATTTGCAATAACGGCAAAGATACGCCCAAAATTAGTGTTTTACCAGGGTTTTTTTGCGCTTTCTCAGCTTTATCAAGAACAAATGAACATAAAATGTTCAAATTTACTACAGGAGCTCAGTTGGGGTGTAATAATGTTGTGTTAGAAGGAATTTGAAATAACGCCAAAGATACGCCCAAAATTAGCGGTTTTTTTTGCATTTTATCAGTTCTTCCATCAAGTGATAGACAGAAAATGTTAAAATTTGGTACAGTGGCTTAGTCTAAAAATTTTGTGATGAGGTGACTTTAATATTTCATCGAAGATACGCCCAAAATCAGCGTTTTTCCAACGTTTTTCTCAGCTTTCTCAGTACTTTGACTTTCTGATGGAATGAAGCATGCTCAAATGAAAAATGCAGGCGAGCGAAGCGATCTCATTTTTGGACGATCCAGTCGGGGGTACAGGGGCGGAGCCCCCTGTCTAGACGGATATGGCGAGCGAAGCGAGCCTGATGGCTAGTTTAATATAATACCAATGGTATTTCCACTCTGCCTATAAGATCAAAATTCCATTGAAAATGCATCAACTCAGAGTTCAATTGTGTTATCAAACAATAATGGGAATTTGGATTATTCTTCATTATTTCCGTAACGGTTCAGTTACATTTTAGGCTATTGTTTGTACGCTATGTTTACGCTATTACTGTAGCATAACTGGTCAGTTATGAACTTGAAAATCACTTTCTAATGGTTTGCAACCCACCTAAAATTTCAGAAACAACAGAAAACAGTCGATAATGAAATGGAAAGTTTCAAGAAAAGTTAGCAAGTTCTAAATGAGATCACTTTGTGAGGAACAGATTGGCTTCTCAGCTAGAACTTGTTGCAAAGTTGGTGAGCAAATGTAATTATGATATTGTCAAAGTATGCTAATATAAGGACTTTGTGTTTGCTACTTCTCCTTCTATATCTTCTTCTTCCTCATATCTGTCTTGTTGGTGTTCTTCTTCTCCCTCATTTTTCATGTTAGTTCTAATTGGGTTTTCAAGTTTAACGCTCACAATCCCAACAATCAGAATCATCTCTCCACCAATCTTTTTCCACCTCATCTTCTTCTTCTTCTTCTTCTTCTTCTTCCTCTTCTTTTTTACCTTCTTCATTTTTTTCTCTTTCTTCTTCTTCTTCTCCTTCTTCTTCTTCTTCTTTTTCTTCTTCTTCTTCTTCTTCTTCTTCTTCTTCTTCTTCTTCTTCTTCTTCCTTTAAAACATCCCGAGAGCAATTTAGCGTTTTGAAGTTTGTTAAACTGTATTGTTTGAATGGTAAGAAGTTTGAAGTTAACAGGCGAATTGTGGAAGAAGGCGAATGAGAAAGACGAGACAAGAAGAAGGAGGGAACTAAGTTGAAGAGTGGACAATTGACAAGCGTTAGCGAGTTCTCACTTTTGATTCACTGAAGGCCAAAATAGGTATCCGTCTGATTTTATGTTCTACAATAACTTTAGAAAGAATTCATCAATCGGCTTCAAATTTTGAACATGTATTGTACAAACTTCTCTACAGATTGAGTTCGTTAGACAACAATATTGACTCACTCCTTCCTTTTTCAGGATATAAAATTAACATTGAAAGTGTATAAGAATAGTTATTTGTATATCTAGAGTGAAAAGTACGACTTTTTCTCCCTGAGGGAAAAAGTTTGAAGCCCGAGGCGAAGCCGAGGGCAACAATTTTCCTGAGGGAGAAAAAGTATTTTTCGCTCGTGATGTACACAACATTTTTCCTCCATCTACATTTTTTTATAGAAACTGCAAATTAAATCATTCTAATAACTTACGTATTGGTGACAATGTTTCCTAACAACATAACCTAAAATCTAAAACCTAAAAACCGGTCGTCTGATAGGCACTGCTGATTGCGCTATCTATCGGCCAAAGTTGTAACAATCATATCAGCTTGGCTACAAAAAATGGCTGACTCCAGATCACGCGGTTCAGATTTGAATTGCAGAATGCAGATCAAAAATATTTGTTGGCTGGTATTTTGAATAGAATACAATATTTTAAAAATTGTATAAATTTTTATCGTCTACTAATATTAAGAATATAATATCATACAAACATATATTTCATGAGTTGATCAAGTCTACTAATATAAGGAATATAATATCATACAAACATATATTTCATGAGTTGATCAAATTTCTGGTTGTGGTATTGAAAATCAGTTGACTCAATGACACCTCTATTACGCTTTCTCATATGAGCTTAGACCTTCTAACCTATTACCATGTAAGTTTTTTAAAAAGAGATGCTTCCCATGTTATTTAAATGGAGTCACTTTTACTCCCTAGGGAGTTTTTCTGTTTTTTACTACCTAGAGCGAAAAAGCGACACTTTAGTATTATGTTTCAGGGAGTAAAGTAAGTACTTTAGACAGTAGGTGGAGGAAAAATAATTGTTATCCAGTCAGATGAAGAATCCATTGCATGCAATTACTGCAGTTTTTCCATTCTTAATCCATATTAACAGCTAGGGGCTGGGACTATCATGCACTGACACATGATTTCAGCTGGTTAGTTTATACAACATAATTTGCAACTTTTACATCAACAAACTGATACGGGTTGAGATATCAATGTGCGGTTTTCGCCATTCATTTTTCTTGAAACTGTGTATCAAAATCATGAATCACATGACCACCTTCTGATTTAAAAAAAATAATTCGGATTCATAGGGGGGACAATGAAGTTGAAGCGACAGAATTATTTTTGAAGAGTAATTTTTAATTTCAAATAGGATCTTCAATGAAACCTACTAGTCCAGTCAAGGAAAGGTTATAGAGGGAAAAGTTGGAAAGACAATTTTTGAACCCGCAGCTCTGTTAAGGGTAAGTAAGGAGGTAAACCCCTACCCATAACCCCTACCCCCTGTGCTCAGCGGGTGGGGGTGGTTTAAAGGTACCATTTTTTGGTTTCTCGCATAAAACTCGAAAACTATGAACCTGCGGACATAACTGTTGCATACAAAATTGAAGCTTACATAATTTCCTACAATATTCATTTCACAACTTTTTTCTATATCACTTCTAGTTTTCGAGATATCTGCTCTTGAAGGTGTGACATTTTTGAAAAAAAAACACGTTCGCCACCAATTTTTTTTTGCTGATAACTTTTTGAAAATCGACGGGAAAAATCAATACTGACTATTAGCTTATAGAGCATAAAATTTTCTTCATTTCTATGTAGAATTTCACACTTTTACAAATTTCCCTATTTCTTTTGCAGCAGCTTTAGTATTGAGTGTGGAATCTCCATATTTGCAACAATATACTGTCAATAATATTCTTGTAGAAGAAATATTCTGCTGTTTCCATAATTTTCACCAACTCGGTATAATTAAAAGTTGCTGGTTTCAAAGATTATATTACAACAGTTCTTGAGCGAATTCTTCAACCCAGGGGGTCTCTAGTAGTAGGCCTATTAATAAAGTTGAGGACACCTCTAGGTCTGTATTCTCAATAGCAGTTAAATTATAATCCTAGTTAAATTGATTAGCTAACCCAATTGAAACACATTATAATCAATGCAACCACAGCGTTTCAATCACTGATTTGGACTTGGTTTGGATTGCTATAGAGGCCTGAATGTGGTTAGCAGTTGAACTCCATTATTACAATTTGGAATAGGAGATGATTATTTGAATTTGCCGCCAACCAGAATGACTGCTGCCAGGAACCGGAAACGCGCCACTAATTAAAACTACAACTGCAGACAACTTCCTTCCTGTGTTTCAATTGAAACTCACTATGGTTTCACTTCAAACTGTCAGAATCCCTCATCTATACTTCCTAATGCTGATAGTTTAACGTCAAACTGGAACTGAAAGTTAATAATATAATCTAATCAGATGCATTTGTTATCAGCTAACGCACGCAATTTGGGAATAATTGAGATCCACTTCATTGTGTACCCTACTGTCCGGATATACTACTTGTGTTGAAGTAATAAATTATCATTCAAGGTTATATATTATTCTTTATTGCGGAATTGCAATACTTTTCGGAAACGTCCTACAAAAGAGTTGCGTCCTGGTTATGTCTACCATTATAAATGTTAACCATATAACGGTATTCTTTTTTTCAGTGAATTCATTCCATAGATGGAATTAAATCAGAAATTGAATTGTGCAAATTCAAATTAATGAATAATTATCTTATTACATTTCTGTATTTATTTATATGGTTATATTTATGTCCAACGGATCTCGAAAACGACTCGAACGATTTTCACGAAATTTGGAATATAGTAGATTTTTGATATAGACATTTGATCGCACATGGTCTCATTCCAGGGAAAACTCGCTGAAGGACATGAGACAGTTCATCCTACCTATAAAATCAGATTAATATTATCTGCGAAGTTCTGTTTAATTATGTTTTACAAGTTAAAGGGTAGGCTGGGGAGGTTTTGTATTCGCTTTCAAATGACGAAATGTTAGTATCATTCGAAATGTTTTGATAATAAACATTGAAAACGAGAACATGAAATACAGCATGAAATGGATAACATCCTAGCTCATTCATCATTATATACATTACTTTACGTTTACATAAAATCACTCCACTTCTCTGGGCTACTTTATTAAAATTAATAAAAACATGAAGTACCCTTTTATTTAAAACAAATAGTTTCGGCCCACTTTGGCCATTTTCAAGTTGAAATGCATTCAGGCATTTATCTAGGCATGGCCAACGTCGACCGAAACTAGTTTTTGGAATGTTTTAAATTTTTGAAATGTTACAAATAAAAAGGGTACTCCATGTTTTTATATAAAAGAATAATGTTTATTATTTTTCAAAATTATATTTATCATTATATAAAAACAAACAATGTTTTTATATTACCTTACATATTTTACCATCGGTTAATATATTAATTCATCAATATATTCAATCATTCATTTATTCATTTATAATTATGAATAGTTTGAATAAATTGAAAGACTTTTGATCCTCATAACCTGAGTTATGATTTAACCTTACTTTATTCTGATTCCCATTCTCATTACCTAATTTTACCATTTTATTCTACCTTATTTAAGTATCATTCTACCTTAAAGTCTCACTCATGTCTATTAATATAACTTCAGTAACTTCATTTTTTTTTGCAGGTATGTATCAGTTTCAAAAAAGAACATTTTTGTGAGAGTGAGTATAATATTCTATATTATAAAATAATGAGTAGCCTACTAGTATTAGTGATAAAATATACTATATATTTTCACAAATTTTTATTGAAATCTCGCGTTTTAAGACTCTGGAGCTACACAATGCAATCATTGCAATTCCATAATGATAGGAATTCTGTGAACAGTAGATCTCACGCAGTTATCAACCACAGCATCCTCTGTTCATCAGAGTGAATTCTGTCCTGTCGTGTCGGCGAGATATCGGTGTGAAAACGGCTAATGGCCGTTGGGTTGGTGTATCAAAAATACTAACATCAAAACTAATCTCCTTCAAGACATACTAGTCCAGTCAATATAGACATAAGAAAGGGGAGTGCTTGCAATTTATATTGTAGTTTTTAATATATTATTTGGGTACATGAGAGAAGTCCAGAACCAATTTCTTCATGCAAAATTTCCTTGTACTATACACAGAGTGGCCCAAAAACCTCGTTTTTTCGGCTCATTTTCCAGTTTTCAGTTATTTCTGCCAAATCTCGTGATCGGACAGAAAAATGTGCTTTTGCCTTTTTTTTTAGATTATAAAATTATGAATGAAATGAGATCATCCGGAACTCTCTATCTCTAATGAGTACTAGGTTCTAATTTTCGAGAAATGAGTGAAATTTGAAGAGAAATCAATTTTGATGAATTTTAGTATTTGATCAACAATATCTTCCGACTGTTATCATCTAGATGAATAATTCAAAATCATTCTGGGCGTATTCTCGTAGAGGATAAATTCATTTACAATTTGGAATAGATCATTAGTTTCTATGATGTATCAGACTCGTTTTAGAAACTCTTGATCAACAGTAAAATAACGAAAAAAATTTAAAAACTGAAATCGCCATTCTTAAAATCTTCTGTAACTTTCGAATTGTATTGGAATCGAATGTATCATTTATTAGAATGGGTAGAGGGCGACAATTTTCACATCCTCACCAGATTTGGAAATTATTTCAGAAGTATTTCACAAGACATGCAGCTTTGGATATGAGAAATTGGCCATTTTTTGTGTATTGGAATATGGGCTTAAGTACACTTAGCAATAAATTTTCCATTTTTCGACCGAATTTGACTTATGATGCATGATTTTGGACCGCCGTTACGAGTCGAGAAGAATGAAGTGTAGTACAATGGAATCTGAGCATTATGTCAAATGTTATAAGTGTTTGAAATTGTGATCCTTGAGGTGTCCTCTCCACTAGGAAGTACTAAGAGCGCGATTACTAGAAGGGGAAAAGGCACGCCTACTAGAAGTAGGAGAGCGCGCCTCTCTACTAGGAAATACTGGAATGAAGTACATAACGGGTGATTCTCATAGAACATAATCTCATGAATTTTTGTCATTGTGCGAAATATCAATGTGACGACAATTTAGTTGGTGATGATGGTTGAAACTGAAAATTAGGTGTTTTTCACAATACAAGGAGCATT
The DNA here is from genome assembly GCF_014356525.2 of Nilaparvata lugens. Classification (NCBI taxonomy): domain Eukaryota; kingdom Metazoa; phylum Arthropoda; class Insecta; order Hemiptera; family Delphacidae; genus Nilaparvata; species Nilaparvata lugens. The sequence goes on from NC_052512.1 coordinate 22,147,318, forward strand.
GTTGTCAGGTGTACCTGGAAATCTGTATGAGATAGAGCGCTCTACCTGATCTCAGATTTTAGAGCACAAATATACGCCTATAGGGATTTTGAATTATATATCTAAATGGTAACAATCGGAAGATATTGTTGATCAGAAACTAAAATTCATCAAAATTGTTGTTGTTTTTCTTCAAATTTTACTCATATTTAAAAAATCATAACTCACTATTCATTGAAGACAGAGAGTTCCGAATGATCTCATTTTATTCATAATTTTATAAACTAAAAAAAGGCAAGAGAAAATTTTTCTGTCCGATCACGAGATTTGGCAGAAATAGCTGAAAACTGGAAAATGAGCCGAAAAACGAGGTTTTTGGGCCACTCTGTATCTAGCAGAAGGAAATTTTGCATGAAGAAATTGTTTCTTGACTTTGTACCCAAATAATATATTAAAACATCAGATCTACAATATAAATTGCTTGCACCAATGTATATAATGACTGGACTATACTGGCAACAGGTCAGTCCGAGTTGAAAGCAGAGAAAGGTCGAGAGAAAATACTATGTTACTTTCAGTTATCAATTGCATGCAATTAATAATCCACTCGATAGCTGATTTATCATTAATAATTCTATAGTCTGATTTTACGGTAATATTGGCGTTCGAAGGAGACTCCTTTTGTATTATCCTTAAAATGCAAAATTTAAAAAAAACCTTATAAATATATATTTCGACCCTAAATAAAAAATATCATACCTTTTGTAATGATCTCCTTGCTGGGTTACCATCCTATTATAGGCTTTCTGGGGGACTACTATCTTGTGATATTCCCCTTGGAGCTGAGGTTCACGTGCACCCGGGGGCAGAAAGATCATTACAAAGAATGAATTAAATGAGACCAGTGTAATTATCAAAACATTTGAGTAATACAAACATTTTGCCATTTAAAATAAAAACCAAACCTCCCAACCTATTGTTCCACCTTTCAAACCCTTTTAAGGTCTCTTCATCTTTTAAGTTTTGTTTATTTATGTTTTACAGTTCAGCTATACGTCGGGTTGTGAATTTCGAGGATGATTTATTTTGATTTTCCTTCGGTCTTGTAGAGTTAAGATACTGTTGGACTTGCATTATTGGAGTAAAAAAACTTGTATGATTTTGTTTACGTTCTTACATCTAGAAACTCCTATAGAATTGGTCACAAGTGTACGCCTTTTTGGAATTGGTCGCTAATGTCCGGTTACCAAAATTGGAGATAAGAGATGGAGTGAGAAGAAGATCGAGAAATGTCTTTATTTTTTACACTTTACGAGTAGCAAGTGTTGTGCATCACAAGAGGAGATTGAATGAAACTGTGTGGATTTCACCAGAGGGAGATGAAAGCAGAAATGACGATGGAGGGAAAGAGGAAGAGAAAGAGAGAGTGTGGGAGAGAGAGAATGATTGAGAGAGAGGGTGTCAGAGGACCCAAAACAAGAAACTGCATCTCCAGCAATTGAGGCCATCTGCTGTTGTCAGCTAAATTGAAGGGATGCCGGAATTGAGATGAGGGTGGGAGCTGTACAATCACGGAAACGAGACTCCCGGATCCCATCTGCTTTTGATATGGGTTTTTGGCTTCATTTGGTGCCAGTTGAGATACCTTTTTTGTAATTTTGGGTTCATTTAGGATGGTCAGATCCCTTTTTGTGAGTTTGATGTTACCTGGAGAACAAGACATGGCCTTAATTCTGTTTCATTTTTACTACTACTTCATACTCCTCTCTCTTAGTTTTCATCTGTTTTTCTTCTTCTTCATTCTCTCCATGTCCTCTCAGATAATGGGGTTCAGAATTAATGATATTTCTAACCACTTTGTATCGCATTCTGGTCGGCCCTGAATTATTGTGCTCGACAAGAAATTCGTATGGAAATGCATCTATTTTTGTCCCAGTTCTTGTTCCTTTCTCAATCCTCCTCATTTTCCTATACCCTGTCTCATTCTGCGTTATCTTCCTAGCAAAATGGAGATCAGAACCAATAATTTGGAACAGCTTTATTATAGTTGACATTACAAGAAACTCGAGTGTACTCATCTGATAGAGTGATTTCAATTTGAGCGAAACTCTGTTACTTTCCTTGCCCTATTACCATAGGTAAGGAATTAAGGTACCCCAATTTCTAAATTTCTATACGTTTCAAGGTCCCCTGAGTCCAAAAAAGTGGTTTTTGGGTATTGGTCTGTATGTGTGTGTGTGTGTGTGTGTGTGTGTGTGTGGTGTGTGTGTGTGTGTGTGTGTGTGGTGTGTGTGTGTGTGTGTGTGTGTATACGAGTGTATGTGCGTCTGTGTACACGATATCTCATCTCCCAGTTAACGGAATGACTTGAAATTTGGAACTTAAGGTCCTTACAGTATAAGGATCCGACACGAACAATTTCGATCAAATGCGATTCAAGATGGCGGCTAAAATGGCGAGAATGTTGTCAAAAACAGGGTTTTTCGCGATTTTCTCGGAAACGGCTCCAACGATTTTGATTAAAGTTATACCTAGAATAGTCATCGATAAGCTCTATCAACTGCCACAAGTCCCACATCTGTGAAAATTTCAGGAGCTCCGCCCCATCTATGCAAAGTTTGATTTTAGATTCTCAATTATCAGGCTTCAGATACAATTTAAACAAAAAATTTCGAGTGGAAAAGATTGAGCATGAGAATCTCTACAATTAATGTTCATTAACATTTTCACCTAATATTAAAAATAAGCTCGAAATTCGAGAAAATGTGATTATCCAATTATTGCAAACTGTTGGCAACTGTTGATTCTATTAGATTCACTATGAAGAGATAACAGACCTCGTGTGTCTCCAGCGTTATTGCCCTGTCACCAGCTGGCTAAAATCTTTGAATAGTAGACTTGAGATGCACAGGAACACTAGCGTCAGTTGATCAATTTTTCATAACGGCAAGGAAAGTTGTGTGATTGCGCCACACCAGATTTTTTCTTTTGGTCTCCATTCCGTACTCCCAATTGTCCTTCCCCTTCATCTTCTTCTATGATCTTCATCTTCTTCTATGATATTCATCTTCTTCTATGATCTTCATATTCTCCTATGATCTTTTTCTTCGGGAATGTGCAACTTGCGCCCAGCGGTCAGAATGTTTGGGCACTCGCAGATTGAACGTAACAAAGTGAACGTCCGTGACGTCATCACAAGTGATGCCATTTCGCTCTCACTAGCAGCCGACATTACGTTCCCCGACTGAAGGAGCAAAATTCAAATTCACTACAGTATCGTAAGGATGCTTCAAGCAAAACACTACAATACGTTGTATTATGAAAACGTATTAGCCTACTTAATGAGATACAGATTTCTAACCTGTAATTCCATTCTAATTGATAATAAGAGATTGGTCTAGAACCATGATTATAAGATCAATCATTCATTAAGAATCATCTTTAATGAATGATCACTGTCAAATTGGTTGTAGCAACATATTGTTTCAATCACTCCCATTTGACCGCTGGGCGCAAATTGTGTATGTCCTTTTCTTCATCTACCTCTCATTCTTCATCGTCTTTTTTCTTTTTCTTTTTCTCCTCCTCATCCTTTCGATTTCATCTCATGACGTTTGTCTTTCTTCTTGTTCTTCTACTTTTTCTTCTTCTTCTTCTTCTTCTTCTCCTCCTCCTCCTCCTCCTCCTCCTCCTCCTCCTCCTCCTCCTCCTCCTCCTCCTCCTCCTCCTCCTCCTCCTCCTCCTCCTCCTCTCCTCCTCCTCCTCCTCCTCCTCCTCCTCCTCCTCTCCTCCTCCTCCTCCATCTTCTCCTATTGTTTTTTCTCTTCTCCTAGTCCTTCTTCTTCATATTTCCAATGTCAACTGCTATCTTCAAAGTCAATTGTGCCTTATATATTCAGCTTTTCTTCAAATAATATTAAAGCTTGCTATAGGAAAAATCTGGTGTGGTACACTCACACAACTTCAAATCAAATCAAATTTTATTTCGCCACAACAAAAATAATACAACAGAAATAATAATCATCAATACAAAGTTAAAAAAAAACATATTGACCAATATTTAAATATACACGAAAAACAACTTTGTCAAAACAAAATAACATGTTTGGCGCTGCCTGCAAAACTTTCCTTGCTCATTGAACTTGTATGACTCATTCTTAAACGAGAATAATTTAGGGGAATAACATAATGACTACATTTAAAACTACGATCATACACTATTCTATAATTCTTTCCAGAGCACATTTTCCTTTGTGTAAATTTTGAAATTCTATGATTTCTCAACAGTTGTCAAATCAGCTGCTCTACGGATGAAATATAGTGAAGGGATGTGAAGTGAAGGGATCAAGGAACGAATGATGTAGAAAAAAATGCGCATTTTCCATTTTCAAGTGGGATTGAAAGGGATTGAAAAGGACTGTTCCTTAACGTGAGAAAAGTTTATAGAAACAGAAACACAAGATGAAAATACGTCTTGTCTTGGGTACAAAGGAAATATTAAGAATCGTTCACAACGTAAAAGAATAAGTAAAACTCCTTTCAAAAGGAAATTCCTGCATTTACTTGGAACATATTAGATCTATAACGGACGGGAAACTTGGGGAAGACTGAGAGGTGGAAGAGAGATGAGGATAGGAGAGAAAGAAGTGAAGGTTTGCGAGAAAAGGGTTTTTGCATTACAATTGTTTAAACTAGTAGTTCTCTGAACAGTAGAACTCACGCAGTTTTCTCATCCACAAGTATCTGGTCTCACCTGTTTACCGGCCTCTCAAGACATCTGTGTAATGCATGCAATGAATAATCCACTTGGCAGCTGATTGATTATGAATAGTTCTATATCTGATTAATCCTATCTCCAGTGTACACGATATATACAGTAATATGAAGGAAATGAGTAGTATAGTAATATGGAGGTAATATAGAGTATGGAGGAAATTCCTTTTCTTTCCATATTATCCTTGAATTATTGTGAAATTTCAAAAAGCCTTGTGTATACATCGACGCGCAGTTGAAAATGGAATATTCTTGCCAAATTTCATCGAATTCTATCTATGCGTTTGGCCGTAACTGCGTTACATACAGACAGACAAAAGAAATTCGAGTTGAATCATAGACCTCACTACGTTCGGTCAATTATTTTTATCAACTTTAAACATCTATACATAATACTATGACCCCCTGGGATTGGAGAACTCACTCATGAACTCGTTTATTGTGACCATTGTTGTATTGAACATAACTATATGTGATTTCTCATTAAGTTCGCTGAAGGAAACTATTACTACAGTTTTTCCATTCATTGATAACATCAGCTGAGACTATTTAGAAGCTATCACACAGACATACCTCCATGCGCTGACAAGATTTCAGCTTGTATTGTATCTTTGAAACCCACTACTTTTGATTATACCGAGTTGGTGAAATTTTCGAAACTGTTTACTAGGCTATTTCTTTTACAAGAATAATTTGACATAGGGGATCCTATTTGAAATGAAAAATTACTCAATTGTGTAATGGATTCCAAAAAATAGCCTCAAATGATGTTATAAATGAATGGAAAAACTGTAGTAATTGTATTCTTCAGCTGACTAAATGAAAAATCACAACATTTTTTCTATGCACTTTCAATGTTATTCTCATATCCTGAAAAAGGACGAAGGAGTGAGTCAATTTTTTGACAACGAACTTGACCTGTAAAAATGTTGATTGATTGATTGATTGAGTACTTTATTTATGTAGATTACAATATATACTGTCTTATACACTTATATACAATAGCTTACAATACAGCAAAATTATATATGAATTTACATGATATAGACTAAGAAATAATTATTGAACTGTATATGATATGATAATAACTATAGATAATAATTATATTGTTATGCATCTACATAAATTGGCGGAGCTTTGGACATATCAATGTCCATTCTTCGGAAAGGATATTGAAAATATCCTCCCCACTAACTCTCTACCAAAACGTTAATAATTTCATTATTTAAACTAAGGATTTATTTATTAATGGAAATATTGTAAAAGTTTTAATCAATATGAATATTTAAGAGAAAAAAAACAGAAAATTGATAAGGTAAAATAATTATATAGGTAGATAAGATCACATGATTGATTAATAAAATGAAGTAGGCTGAAAGTAGATCAGGGTAATAAACTTTCAGTAATATACAGCAGTATGCAGTGGATAATTGAAATAACATGAGTTTATAATATATATATATATATATATATATATATATATATATATATACAATTCGTTATATAACAGGTTTATAGGTTTGTATTTGTGGGATGGGTGGGGGATGGTTGTCATGTGATCGTTCTAGGGCCGGACAGTTTCAGTCATTTGTTCCAAAAGATGTTTTTTAAAGTCAGGATGAAGCTCGCTCGGCTCTCGATGGACCTGATAGAAACAGGAAGTGCATTCCATGCACGACAGGCACTGACTAAGAAGGATTTTGTGAAAATAGTAGTTCGATGATTGGGTATCCTTAAAGTACTTTCTCCGGTTCTAGTATGTGAAGCATCTATCCTCCTACCTTCAGAGACAAATTTGAAATCATCTTTAAAATAGTTCGGATTACCGTATTTCAAGATATCTCTAACAAGCTTGACTATTCGAAAAAGCCTTTGATCGGGAAGCTTTAATGTTGAACTAGCAAAGTGGGCTGGGGTGATATGATCATGGCGTTGGAGAGAGTAGACGAAACGTAGACAATAATTTTGGCAACGCTGTAGTTTATCATTCAGAGTGACTTGCATATCGTTAAGAACAGAATTACAATACATTAAATGTGGGAAGATGAGAGATTGGAAAGAGAGAAAAGAAAATTGAGAGAAGGTTCGAAGAATACGTGTTCAAATTTTGAAGCTGATTGATCAATTCTTTCTGAAGTTATTGTAGACAGACATACAAACAGACGGACAGGGACTCTGGCCTCCAGTAAGTCGAAAGTTGGAATACGCTCGTTCAATGATAAGATAACTAATCTTATTAACATTTTTTCGGTGTTAAGACAGGAGCTCAAACGTCTTCTCACCTTTCTCTCTCTTCCTCTCCGTTCATCTTCTCCCCCTCCTCTTCATCACTGTCCTTCTTCTCAACTAGGAACGCCAATATATGATTGGTAAATTCGATATTCCCTCTCGATTCTCAACTTATCCGTCTGACAGACCAAGTGCATGTATAATAAAAAGAGGAGATCGGCTCAAACATCCTCTTAGTAGTCTTCTTCTTCTTTTCCTCCCTCACACTTTTCCACTTGTCCTAGTTTCCGGATCACTTCATCTTTTTCTACTTTTTCTTCTCCTTCTCCTTCTTCTTCGTAAGCCAGGCTACATCATCTCAATAACCTCGCTATCGGTGTTTTATATTTTTTATCTCACACCACTCCTCTTCATTTTCCTATTTTCCTTCTCCTTTATCTTCGTCTTTTTTTCTTCTTCTTCTTCATCTCTCCTTCTACACTTTTTCACTTGTCCTACTTTCCGGCTCACACCCCAACCTACTTTACGTATTTTTCCCTTTCTTTCTCTACTTCTTCTTCTTCTATATTTTCTCCGTAAGCCAGACTAAATCATCTCAACAACCTCGTCATCCATGTTTTATATTTCCTTCTTGCCCTTCTACTTTTTCTTCTTCTCCTACTATCTCTTCTTCTTTGAATTCTTCTTCTTCTCCTGTATGTTCTTCTTTTTATTCTTTCTCAAGAGCAGAGTATCCACTGTCAAACAATTCTTCCGAGTAAGCTATAAGACTGCATCATCCCAATACCCTAGCTATCCATGTTCTATATCCTTCATATTTTTTCTATCATCTTCCTTCTAAATCTTCTTCTTCTTCTTCCTCTTCTTCTCCTTCTATATCTTCTTGCTCCCCCACTGGCTAGACAGAATGATTTGTAAAAACAGCTGTTGAGTTTAAATTTCATTACGATTATTTTGATGTTATCCTTCTCTGATTTCATCCCTTGCAACAAATAATTTATTAGGTTAATTTCATTGGTTTACATTTTTCTTGCCCTCTCCCTAACGTTGTTTTAACACTGCCTCATTACATATTTTGAAATTCTTTAGATGTCATGAGCAATATCAACTTCTTGATGTCATATTCATTTCTTCATTTATCTGAAGGTACATTTTCGTTTGTGCGTAAACTTCCGCAGTCGAAGATGACAAGCATTATGACATTCATATTGTCCAAATTTCAAGTTTACTAAAACAATTTCCATTATTTGTCATCGTATGGTATACAACTTTGGGGGTGTACCAAAGACAGTAACATCAAAGTCATACAACGCTTCCAAAACAAGGTGCTGAGAAACATTGCTGATGCTCCTTGGTACGTCAGAAACAGCGACCTACACAGAGACCTGCAAGTCGACCTGGTATGCAGCGAAATCCAGAGGCATGCAGAGAAACACGAGACTCGACGCCACCAACACGACAACATCGAAGCAATCCAGCTGCTGGAAAATGAAGGATTGGTGAGGAGGCTGAAAAGGAAGAAGCCATTTGAACTGGTCTAGTGCTGATTCGAGTGTCTTGTGTCCAGTGAAAAGCAGAGCAGTGGAAATGAGTGAAATCCACCTGTGTAGTACAGTCATAAGCAGTGTACTAATAATATTTGAATTTTAATAGGAGACCCTATGGAGGATTCTCTTGTATGAAAAGTATTTATTAGTATTATAGGACAGAAAAAAGTTGCTCATTAGTCCCTAGATTAGATAGCAATCTATCGTTGAATAAAAAGAAAATAGTTATTTGTATATCTAGAGTGAAAAGTGCTGTTTTTACTCCCTGAGGGAGAAAAAACATTTTTCACTCGTGATATACACAACATTTTTCCTCCACCTACATTTTTATAAAAACTGCTAATAAAATAATTTTTAAAAATGTATGTGACCAAACAATGTGTTACAACATGTCATAATCTAAAAAGTAAACAGAAACAGCTGGCTTGTAATCACAGTTCTCCTCCAACAGCACTATCTGTCGGCTAAAGTTGTAACAACAATGACAGCCAAACTACAGCTATGATGAAGTTCCCGTTTCAAATTTGATTAGTTAATAAGTAATATTCGTTGGCTGATATTTTGAATAACATGGAATAAAAGAAAAAAATATATACATTTTTTTTAGTATAGTGATATGAAGTTTTTAATAATAATTTCAGCATACAAACATAAATTTTATATATCGATCAAATGTCTGGTTGAGGTATTGAATTTAGTTGGTTTAATGACTACTCTATATGCTTCCTCATCTGAGCTTACCTTCTGACCTATTCCAAATGTACGTTTTTAAAATAGAGATGCTTCCCATGTTATTTAAATGGAGTCACTTTTACTCCCTAGGGAGTTTTTCTGTTTTTTAGTACCGAGAGCGAAAAAGTGACACTTTAGTATCATGTTTCAGGGAGTAAAGTAAGTACTTTTGACAGTAGATGGAGGAAAAAAAAATATTTGTCATTATTATTCAAGAATCACCCATCAAAACATAACTGAACATAATATTTTAGGTTATTTAGACAAATTAAGATCCTCACCCTGTCGTGGTCGACGACGGCATTTACGCAAAAACGAAATCCAGCTTTAAGGGTTTTTACTTGGAAGTGCATAGTTTTAAAAAAGCCACAAATTTTCAAATTTTGAACAAAAACTTTACTTTTTCAAATAATGTGTTCTACAAACTTGGAACTTTGAGAAAATTACAAAAATTAAGTAGCAAAAATTACATGGCGTAAGTGGCATCCTTCCGATTGGTTACATGTTTCCAGACGTTCCCTGAAGTTGCGCATCGCATCTCGTAACATTGCTGCGCTCGTGGATTGGCTTGGATTCCCTCAACTCTTGCAATGTGCGTGGTTTTTCAACGTAAACGTGCCATTTCAAGAAACCCCAAAAACCACGAATAGAAATCCAAGCCAATCCACGAGCAGCAATTCTACGAGATGCGATGCGCAACTTCAGGGAACGTCTGGAAACATGTGTCCTATTAGAAGGACGCCACTTACGCCATGTTAGTTTTGCTACTTAATTTTTGTCATTTCCTAAAAGTTCCAAGTCTGTAGAACACTTTTTGTGGGAGAAATAAAGTTTTTGTTCAAAATTTAAAAATTTGTGGCTTTTTTAAAACCATGCGGTTCCCAGTATAATTATATTATACAAAGTAAAGAACTGGCTCATACACACGTACGGGATAGGAAAATTATGTTTGAAGCATCATCACGTTTGAACTGATTAACTTTAAATTTTGCATGTGGATTCTTAATTAACCAAGGATGGTTATAGGCCTATTTTTATTTTTTCTAGATTCAAGTTTGTCAAGTTTCAAAATTTGTCAAGTTTTGCAGAGCACGGGTTATCTGCTAGTTTATAATAAATAGTTTGCGGGAAGATTCCACATAACAGGCTAATACTGAGCAAATTTTAATATCGACTGAATTGATCCTATCTTACGCAATTTTCATTTCAACCTTTTGAATAATTTTAACATAAGAATAATATAAAGTAGTTTCAATTCAAAATATTACCATTCCACTAATCTAACACAAAAATAAATGAAAAAAATGTTAGGGCTTATGTATTATATCCCATCAATGAATGACTATTTTCCTTTCTTCACATTTTTTCAATCATTCCTTTTCACATTACTTCTCTTCTCTTTTTACTCTCCACCATTTATTTACTAGCAGCTCGTCTACATCTCTTCTGTCAATCATTCTATAATGATAATTCAACGAGCGTTAGCGAGTTCTCACTTTTGATTCACTGAATGCCAAAGTCGTTGTCCGTCTGTTTGTATGTTCTACAATATCATTAGAGAGAATTAATCAATAAGCTTCAAATTTTTTACTCGTATTTTTAGAACTTTTTTACAGTTCAAGTTCGTTGAACAACAAAATTGACTACCTCCTTCATCCTTTTTCGGGATATGAAAATAACATTGAGAGTGCATAAGAAGAACATTATTTGTTATGATTTATAATTTTTCAGCTGAGGCTATTTGAAGCTACCACACAGACAGACCTTCTACTCAGACAGGCCTACTCAATCGTCGTTATTCAGGATATAAAAATAACATTGGAAGTGCATATAAAAATTTGTTGTGATTCAGTCAGCTGTAGAATTCATTTCAGCTGCAAAGCAATTATTATAGTTCTCCATTCATTCATAACATCAGATTTGGCAGCTATCACACAGACAGAAAATTACTCCATGCAGGAGTAATTTTTCATTCCAAATAGGAACCCGAATGAAAACTACTGTCAAATTAATCTTGTTAGAGAAATATTTAGCGTTTCCCATAATTTCCACCTACTCTGTATACTTAAAATTTGCGTGTTTCAAAGATTACAGTACAACTGTTCTTGAGCGAGCTCTCCAACCCAGGGGGTCACTAGTATAATATCGCGTTGTATCCACTCAAATCAGCGGAGTTCGAGATAACTGTATATTCTTGGAATCTTTTCCATCTTCGATCAACCATTTAATCAGAAAAGGAAGAGATAGGGCCAGAGAACAAGAGTGAGAGAGAGAGAGTGTGTGAGAGAGAGAGAGTTGATTGAGAAGAGAGGAAAGTTGGGAAAGAGTTCAGTAGAGCAGATAAGTTTCTTCTAGAGAATTTTCTGACCCCGGGGAAATCTAATGAATTTTCAAAGAATATTGGCAATAATCCGTGTATATTCAATATTCACTAGTGGTACTCTATTTGAAAAAGATACTTGTTCAATAATTATAGTCAATATCGGGGCACCGAGCTTCGAACGTTATTTATTTATAAACTATGATAAACAGAACACAATCCTTTAAAATGATTGGGGAAGGACTAATAGGCACAGCCCAAAACTGTTCCTTCCCCGAATTTCTATTTATACACTATATTATTTCATTTCATAAATAGTCCAGGAAGTAGATTATGTTCCATACACTTCATTGAATTCAGGTTCAATTCAAAGTCCAAACATTTAAAAACAAAAGAGTTCCAATTTAGATTATTTACAAACCAAATTCAATAACAAAATAACACTTACTCTAATCACTTAAATTTGTCAAAAAATGAATAGCTTTCAAAATTATTATATTCTCTAGTTTAGAATGATTATCATGTCATTTCAACAAATCAGATTATTTTGATAAAGTCGATTAAAATTTCCAGATAATATTTCTCGATGATTGAATACACAGCTGGAAATAATTCTGTCTCTCTCCCACACACGCATCTTCTGTTTTGACAAACGACGAAATTATCATCTGTTTTTCCAAGGATGAATAATTGTTATCATTTTCATGTCCTTCAGCGAGTTTTCCAAGTAAAAGACCTATTGCAATTCTTTTAATTCAATACTTTACTGATAGATATTACTACCAATTGATTGAGAAGAATATGTTTTCGGAATAATAAATGCTGCATGACTAAGCACATAGGAAGTCCGTATCATAGAGAAACAATAGCATAAGTAGATAAATATCCCATGGTATAGGGCATTTATGTCGCACCTTTTACTGTTATCTCAAGCCGATAGTTCATGTAATTCTTTCCCGTGAAGCTGTGTGACACTTGTAGTCTCTCATATTGTGCCGTTCATACATTCTCACCCCAACAAAACAGTAAAATTCGACAATAATCAACAGTAATCGGCTTGAGGTAACAGTAAAAGTTGCGACATAAACGCCCTAAACCATGGGATATCTACTTACGCTATTGTTTCTCTATGCCTGTATTGAGATGAAAATGAAAATATTGATGGTCAGATAAATTTTATGATTCCCCAAATAAAGTCAAGTGTGACATGAGATACATTGACTTTTTGACGAAGTTAGCAGGGTGAGCTAGTTAGCAATAATTAGATTAAGTTTGAACAGTCAGCAATCATCATGAATCACATCGATGATTATAATTTTATCAGTTCTGACAGAATAGTATAGAGCATTCCTAAATGATGGCCTACAGTCAACATTGTTTGAATAGGTAGTAATAATATGATAAACTGCTGACAGATTGTAGTGGTTTCCACTATAGATTATCAGAATAGTTATTGGCAATAATAATGTCCATTTCAGGGGTTTATTAAAACACCCCTCTGTCGTATTTATTTATTGGCAATATCTTTCGCGCCCCTTATATCGATGATAGTCCAACCCTCCTTCCAAATGGAAACATCCATTCAACGTATGGAATGGGGAAGAATGAAGAAGGGGAAGAATAAGAATAGTAGATATGAAAATGAGCAGAAGGGAAAGAGAAGAAAGGAAAAATGAGAGTGACCAAGGTCACTTTGAACAATATTTGATCACTATTGATCAATATGAACAATAATTGATGTTAAAAATGGGGAAAAGTTACAAGAAAAAGAAGAAGGTGGAAAAGAAGAAGAAGAAGAAGAAGAAGAAGAAGAAGAGAAGAAGAAGAAGAATAAGAAGAAGAAGAAGAAGAAGAAGAAGAAGAGAAGAAGAAGAAGAAGAAGAAGAAGAGGAAGAGGAAGAAGAAGAAGGAGGAGGAGGAGGAGGAGAAGAAGAAGAAGAAGAAGAAGAAGAAGAAGAAGGAGAGGAAGTGGGAGGAGGATGACGATAACAAGAAGGAGGAGGAGAAAAGGAGGATGAAGAGAGAAGAGTAGTCTAGATGCTTTCAGAGTTGGAGCACAATCCTCATACACATAGCATAGCATACATATTTCTATGGGCGAATAAAGGTCCTTACTTCGCTCTCATATTATATTATTATTGAAAATCCATATATCTGTGCTCACTGCCGACTGAAATATGCATCACAGCATTCCTCTTTATCCCATTTTCATTTCTCTCTCTAGCTCTTCTTCTTCTTCTTCTTCTTCTTCTCTTCTTCTTCTTCTTCTTCTTCTTCTTCTTCTTCTTCTTCTTCTTTTTCTTTCTCTTCATTCCCTCCATTTTATCTTTGACCTCATTCTCCTCTTTTTAATTTTTATTCTATATGTGATGATGAAGAGAATATTTGCCATCCCCTCTTCTCCTCCTTCTGCTCTCCTTCTCCTTTGTAGATTTCATCTTTCACTCCTAAATCTTCTCCTTCCTATAGTCTCTCTTCTTAATTTTCTTTGTCGTTTGCTTCGTCACCTCCACTTGCTTCTGTTTACTATCGAATTGTATTCCATTATTATTTTCCATGTTCTTATAATATGCAGATTCGAGTTGGTATTTAAGTAGAGTTTACATTAGACAAGTTTCCTTGAATTCAATAGTAAACTACATACATGAACAGAGACCTCCTCACCAATGTAAACCCATGAACTCTTGAATTCGAGTTTTATTGATTGAAAACTTGAGTCTCCAGTTTTCTCGACACTGTAGATGTCGAGCTTGTTTAACTTGCATCCAACTTGAAGAAACAATCTAACATGAAAATGAGAAGATGAGATAGAAACAGTTATAATCCAATCTTGAATATATACAAGAAAAGTAGAAATGTAGAAAACCGTGCAGCTGGTCGGAAAACAACCAAAACAATCAGTAACGGCGGCAACTGATTGCTGCTTGTCTGCATCTAATAGCCGTCTTATTGTCACTGATAAAGTTCCAAAATTAATTTTCTAGTTGATACAGGCTCTGACTTATGCTGTTTTCCTCGGCGTCAATTACAACGATGTTCTCCTGTGAATTACGAATTAAATGCCGCAAATGGAAGCAAAATCAAAACTTATGGGTTTCTAACCTGGAGTCTTGACTTAGGATTTGTAGTAGCTGACATTGACGTACTAATTATTGGTTCTGATTTTCTTTTTCATTATCACCTTGTACCAGATTGTCGCACAAAACATATCATTGATGCCTCCGCCGGACTTGGAGCTCCTGGCTTAACTCAATACCTGTCACAGAGCAGCATCACAACCATCCAACATTCTTCTGCTTATTCTTCTCTCCTTTCTGAGTTGGCGGAGGTCACTCGTCCTCCTGGTTTACCACGACATATAAAACATGAGACTGTCCATCACATTCGAACAACTCCGGGACCTCCAGTTTCAAGTAGAGTTCGCCGGTTATACCCTGAAAAATTGAAAACTGCTCGCAAAGAATTTGATGACATGTCAAAAGCTGGAACAACTCGCCCTTCAGAGAGTTCTTGGTCGTCTCCGTTACACCTTAGCACAGAAAAGTGACTCATCTTGGCGTCCCTGTGGCGACTTTCGCAGGTTGAATGCTCGAACAATCCCAGATCGTTATCTGGTTCGCCATACACAAGATGCTACTTATTCTATTGATGGATACACAATATTTTCGAAAATTGATTTGATCAAAGCTTATCAGCAGATACCAGTTGCTGAGGAAGATATCGGTAAAACCGCAATTATCACTCCATTTGGCCTATTTGAATTTCCTTTTATGACATTATTTGGTCTGCGGAATGCTGGAGAAACCTTTCAACGATTTATGGATGAAGTACGTGATATACGGATTGGATTTTTGCTTAGTTTATATGGATGACATTCTCATCTATTCACGTTCTAAAGCGGAGCATGAAGATCACATTCGAAGTGTTGAGAAACGTCTTGTAAAGTATGGCCTGGTCATCAACCCACTAAAATGCATCTTTGGTGTCTCCGAGATTACTTTTATTGGATACAGCATATCTGCTGCTGGTATTCGAGCACCTGAAGACCGTGTAAAGGTAATCCAAGAATATCCTTTACCAAAAACCGCTCAAGGGCTCCGCCGTTTTCTTGGCATGCTCAATTTCCATAGCAGATTCATACCACAAGCATATGAGTACGAAGCTCCTCTACATAGCGCATTCAGTAATCCACTTTTGAAAGGCTCCCAACCGATTGGTTGGACACCTGAACTTGAAGAAGCATTTGAATCCTGTAAGAACTGCATTTCTGCAGCTTCTCTCCTTGTCCATCCCCGAATTGGCGCACCACTTGGTTTATTTACTGATGCTTCTAACCATTCATTTGGAGCATGCTTACAACAACTGGTTGAAGGCATATGACAACCTCTTGCTTTCTTTTCAAAAAAATTATCTTTCAAAGAAGGCGGTTGGCCTGCATACTATCGTGAGCTACTTGCGGTTTATGCAGCGGTGCAGCATTTTCGCCACCTCTTAGAAGGACACCCTTTTACTATCTAAACAGGTGGCAATCAGATGATTCGCCACACCTATGATGCAGATGAAGAGAAAAACTTTGAAGATTGATGAGTTTTTTTACGTATTAATTACATACTTTTGAGGTTATGAAAACTCCAATTCAAGTAAACTTGACTTCAAGGTTTGCAAAAGATCATTTACGCTCTTTCAAGTTTCAAGTCAAGAGAACTTGAATTTTTAGGAGAAGGAAACTTGACAGATGTAAACTTCGCTACAGTGTTCTTTCCATTCAGCTAGCTCTTCTTCACTTAAATTATGTTTCCGAAACAGTTAATACATTCTGATTTTATTGTTTTCAGGTAAGCTGCTGCAGTTCCTCTTGAATTGATATGTTTGCGAGTCCAAAAGTGGTGAGAGGAATATTTGTAGATTTCTTGTTTTTTTTTTTTGACCAAGCGAAGTGAGGTCTAAGATTCAAGTCGACGGTTTTCCTTTTTCTTTATGTTTATATAAATTCATATTCCGCATTCACAGCTAAACGCGGTAATACCGTGGATTTTCATGAAATTTGACAGGCATGTTCCTTTTTGAATTTCGCGAATATATATAAGGTCTTTGAAATTTTGCATTTTAAGGTTGAGGTCGTGCTAAGCCTAAAACTAAACTTTCTAATGGTGATATTTTCTAAAGTTTTTCGATTTGTATATCATCAAGCTATCAAAATAGAGAAGTTTTCTCAGGAAAACATTTTCTTTCGGATCATTACATTTTGAGATATGAGCGCCTAAAGTTTTAATTTTTGGAACAGAACATTTCAAATTCGGTAAAAGATAAATCCATGAGATTTGGAGGATTGATTATTCATGGTATTGTAGATCTAGTGAAACTAGTAGATCTAGTTTGATAAAGTTATTCAATTTACCAAAAATTACAAAAAGTTATTTTTGATCATTTTTAGTAAATTTAATAACTCTCTAAAAATTGTTATTTTCTGAAATTTTTCATTTTATTAGATCAACAATACCATGGAGAATCAATCCTTCATATCTCATGGATTTATCTCTTACCGAATTTGAAAATAATGTTCTGTCCCAAAAATTAAACTTTTAGGCTTTATATCTCAAAAAGTAATGATCGGAAAAAAATGTTTTCCTGAGGAAACTTTTGCATTTTGAGAGCTTCATGATATACAA
>NC_052512.1:22169566-22182223 GCF_014356525.2 Nilaparvata lugens
ACATTCAAAATACTATCTCCAAAGCAAAAGATATCACGCTTCAAGATGAAAACTGATATAAAGTGTAGATCTCTCATCTATTTGAGAAGTTTCGATGAATAATAAGGCGAATATGACGACGAAGAAGAAAAACAAGAAAGAGAAGGCGAAGAAGAAGAAAATGGTAGCTCAAGCTGAAGATAAAGTACATCATAGCTCAAGTACAGTGTTCGAGTCCCTCAAAGTTTGCTGCTCTTTGCTATCAATATTTTCCCGGTTTCATCTTAATACCGCTTCACTTAACACAACTCTCCCTCTCTCACTAACTCCCTTTCTATCTCACCCTCTCTCACTCATTCTCTCTCTTTCCTGTCCCTCCTGGCATCTCTTTCCCGCTCCCTTCTTCAACAGTTTCCGTTCGTTTTCCAGCATTCCATTTCCTTTGACTCTTACATGGCTCATAGCATGCTATTCAACGTAGCCCATCTACAACTAAACTGTATGAGCTCAAATTTCTAGCTTTGAGGTATTCGGAATTTCATCCTTTTGGAATGTACTTATTCTTCACCTACTTCTTCTCATTCTTTTATTTTCTCTATTCCATTTTCTTCTCCCTACTTGCTCCTCCATTGCAACTTTTCCTCCTACTTGTTCCGTATCTTCTATTTATCAGTATTCTCCATAGCGTTTTTTATCCTTCCATATCTCTCGTAGTCTTGTATTCTGTTTCTTGTTCTCTTCTTCTTTTCCTTTCTTTTCTTCGAGAGTTGTACCATTTCAGTCGCATTGCATACACATGTCAAGCAGGCTAAGGGCCGGATTCCGAGCTCGGGATTTGGCTAAGTTCTAGACTTTAAACAGCTGGAGTCAGAAAATTGGCTTTCCGAAACGGGGTGAAGTCGCAGTTTTTATGATAATTTCCTCATTTCTATAATTATTGGCGAAGATTTTTCTTGACGAATTGGAACACTCCTAGAATAGTAGTTCTGTGAACAGTAGACCTCGCGCTCAGTAAGTTACATTGACCTGTTGTTATGTTTTCTCAAAAATAATGAATAATTTATCAATTTTAAATGTCTGGAAAAATCCTAAAAAAACATAGAGCTTGCTGTCCTATCGTACCGTTACGTGTCGTCCCGGAATGTGAGTGTGAGCGCTGTTATAAAGCCTGGCTGCAACTGTCTACTAACGTTGATGGAAAGATACATTTTCAAAATGTTCTATGTTTTTTAACGGGTAGTATTATCATAGAGAAACAATAGCGTAAGTAGATATCCCCGTTTATGTCACAACTTTTACTGTTATCCCAAGCCGATTACTGTCGATTATTGTTGATTTTTACTGTTTTGACCGGGTAAGAGTGTATGAACGGCACAGTATGAGAGACTACCAGCGTCATAAAGCTTCACGGGAAAGAGCTACGTGGGCTATCGGCTTGAGATAACAGTAAAAGTTGCGACATAAACGCCCTATGCCATTGGATATCTACTTATGCTATTGTTTCTCTATGGTATTATAGTCCACTAAACAGCTGATTTATGATGAATAATTTTTTAGTCTGATTTTTACTCCAATATTGGCGTATGAAGGAGGCTCCTTTTTCCTTTTATATTATCCTTGGAATGCAAAATTTTCAAAAACCTTGTATATACGTCGACACGCAATTTGAAAAGGAACATACCTGTCAAATTTCATGAAAATCTATCACCGCGTTTCGCCGTAAATGCGTAACATATTATAAACATATAAATATTTAAACATGAAGAGAAATGCCAAACCGTCGACTTGAATCTTAGACCTCACTTCGCTCGGTCAATAACTCAGAATAGCTGAAACTTTACACTATTCTCTCTTTATTTTATTCTTTATTCAAGTTTCTAGTTTTTCGAAATTTAATTTAAACGTGGACTACGACTACGCCCCGTTTCGGGAAACCAATTTTCTGACTCCAGCTGTTTAAAGTCTAGAATTTAGCTAAATCTCCAGCTCGGAAACCGTACCTTTGAATATTTGATGAGTTACTCCTAAAAGATTTCAATTCATGGGATGAATGATGAAGGATCCTTCATTATATTCATCCGCACGAAAATTGCCCGATAGAGATTGGAAGAGCTGAGCCCATCCTCACCGACAACCTTGAACATCTCTTATTTAAAAACGTTTCTGAAAACGTTTGTTCGTATCTGGATGCCGTTTGAACCCGAGACTTTCAAGCTGCAGGTTCAGCTATTTTGAATTATTTAGGAATGTTTCATTTTGTCAATGAAAAACGTTTTCAATAATTATAGGAATGAGAAAATAAAGATTATTATAAAAACTACGACTACGCCCCGTTTCGGAAAGCTAATTGTCTGACTCCAGCTGTTTAAAGTCTAGAACCTTGCAAAATACCGAGCTCGGGAAGCGGCCCTTAGTTCTTCTCTCATAATAGAACACTGAATAACTCTGAAACGTGAATTCAAATGTTGTTCTGAAGTTCAGCGAGAAATGAAGAAAAACGGAAGTTATATTGAAAATAAATATTGAACATCACTGCTTATAATTTGTTCATGTTTCTGACCAGAATCATAATTATACAGTAGAAAAATGAATATGTGGAAAAACATTTAGCAAACTGAAAAAGACAATGCATATTCTCTGCAACAAAAGGATGAAACCAATCGTAATACAGTTGGATGAAAAAGATCAGCAGAGGGTGAAATTTGGTCACACTAAATTAGCAGCCAAATTAGCCATGCTTTTCAAATACTCGTGAGTGCCAATCAAGCGTTAAGAGACGCCGCTGTTGATTTCAATTGATTAATTCAAATCAGTCTAATTTCAATTGTCACACAGAAGACAATGCAATGTATTGCATCACTGACTACTTATTCGAATCAGGGCGCTAATTTCGAAATGACCAACCGGAGAACAGCATTTGAACCAATCTGATCCAGTGATAATCCAAAATGTGTAATAATTATTAGTAATTCAGGTATTCGAAAGTGATCATTAACAAGCAGTTCGTAATGGAAAGGAACATTGGAGAGTATTATCCTCTCTTAGAACTCTGTATCGGAATCACGTAATAAATAAATAATTTGTATTCATATAAGGATCAAAGATGTTGAAGCGACAGAGTTATATTTGAAGAGTATTTTTACTTTCCTTGCCCTATTACCATAGGTGAGGAAAGTATGCTTTCCGAAGAAAATTAAGGTACCCCAATTTCTAAATTTCTATACGTTTCAAGGTCCCCTGAGTCCGGAAAAGTGATTTTTGGGTATGGTCTGTATGTGTGTGTTGTGTGTGTATGAGTGTATGTGCGTCTGTGTACATGATATCTCATCTCGGAATGACTTGAAATTTGGAACGTATGGTCCTTACACTGTAAGGATCCGACACGAAAAATTTCGATCAAATGCAATCCGAGATGGCGGATGGAATGGCGAAAATGTTGTCAAAAACAGGGTTTTTCGCGATTTTCTCGAAATCGGCTCCAACGATTTTGATCAAATTCATACCTGAAATAGTCATTGATAAGCTCTATCAACTGCCACTAGTCTCATATCTGTGAAAATTTCAGGAGCTCTGCCTCATCTATGCAAAGTTTGATTTTAGATTCTCAATTATCAGGCTTCAGATAAAATTTAAACAAAAAATTCAAGCTCAGAAAAGATTGAGCATGGAATCTCTACAATTAATGGTCCAGTAACATTTTCACCCAGAATTGAAAATTAGCTAGAAATCCGAGAAAATGTGTTTATTCAATTGCAAACTGTTGGCAACTATTGATTCTATTAAATTATTCACTATGAAGAGATAGCAGACTTCGTGTGTCTCTAGCGTTATTGTCCTGTCACCATCTGGCTCAGATACTTGAATAGTAGACTTGAGATGCGTGGGAACACTAGCGTCAGGTGATCAATTTTCATAACGGCAAGGAAAGTTGTGTGAGTGCGCCACAACAGATTTTTCATTTCAAATAGCATCCCCAATTCAACATACTGTCAAATTATTCTTGTAAGTGATATAATAACGGGGCACCGAGCTTTGCTCCAGAGTAGGCTACAAAAGCATAGAAGCATAAAATCATAGTTTATATTCATTTATTGATACACATAACCGAATTCTTTCAATTGTTTGGGAAGGACCAACAGGCACAGTCCAAAACTGTTTCTTCACCGAGTTTTGATGTATACTCTATAAATACGGTAGTCCAAAAAGTAGGTTATGTTCCATGCATTTTTGAATTCCAATTTTCAGTCCAATTTAGAGTTCAAATTTAGATTTTTACAAACCAAATTTAATAACAAAATAACACTAACTAATCACTTGAAACTACAGAATAATGATTAACTTTTAAAATGTTGATATGGGTACTTCAATTTAAATGAAAAAATAATAGATCTTGAATAAAATCATATCGTTGGTCATGTCAACAAATCAGATAAGGTTGATCAAGTCGGTTTATCTATAATTTCCAGATCATGATATCCGCTGATTAATATCAATATTTCAACAGCTGAACATTCGGTCTCTATCCCACACAGGCACTCACATCTTCCGTTATCGACAGACGACGAAATTATCATCTGTTTTTCCAAGGATGAATAATTATTATCCTTTTCATGACCTTCAACGAGTTTTCCCATGAATGAGACCTAGTGCTATCGAGTTTTTATATCATAAACCTACTATGCTCAAAATTTCGTGAGAATCGTTAGAGCAGTTTTCGAGATCCGTTGGACATGAATATATACCCAAATATATAAATAAATTAACAAATATATAAATATATACAGAAATTGCTCGCAATTTCACCAACTCTGTATAATTAAAAGTTGCGGATCTCAAAGATTACAAAACAACAGTTCTTGAGCGAGTTCTTCAACTCAGGGAGTCACTAGTATGGTACCAATTTTATTCCTGTCTTTGTAATAAGTAAATTCGCATTCTCATTATTAGTATCGCAAGAGTAGATATCTTTGAGCTGTCATAATTCTTAATTATAGCCTCAATGCTTCTCATTCAACCAATACCAACAATTTGAAATTATAGCCTATAAGTCAAAGCTCAACCTAAAAACCTCACAACCTCCACCTGGAATTCTCAACCTAAAACTGAAGCTCTAATCTTTTCAGCTTTTCAGTATTGGAACAGACGAAAGGTATTAAATTTATTCCCTCGTATTTTCCCTTGAAGACAACTTAATCCCTCACTGATTTATGATCCCTGAGAAATAACTTCCAAGCATTACACAATACAAAAGGTGTTCTCTACTCTATTCTAGAAAGCTATAAACGTCTATGATTTTACTCCTTCCTCTTCTTCTTCTTCCTCTTCTTTCTTCTTCTTTTTCTTCTTCTTCTTCTTCTTCTTCTTTCTTCTTCTTCTTCTTTCTTCTTCTTCTTCTTTTTTTTCTTCTTCTTCTTTTTCTTCTTCTTTTTCTTCTTCTTCTTCTACTACTTCTTCTACTTCTTCTTCTTCTTCTTCTTCTTTCTTCTTCTTCTTCTTCTTCTTCTTCTTCTTCTTCTTCTTCTTCTTCTTCTTCTTCTTTTTCTTTTTTCTTCTTCTTCTTCTTCTTCTTCTTCTTCTTCTTCTCCTTTGCTCCTGTCTCCTTTTTCTTCTTCTTCTTCCTAGTCTTCTTCTTCTTCTTAATCTCCTCCTTCTTCTTCTTCGCGCTTTCTCTTCTTCCTTTCGCTATTCCTCCTCCTTCTTCTCCAGCTCTTGTTCTTTGTACGAAGTTATTCAAGTCCTCATGATTTATGATCCTTGCTCGTGGATTTTGCAGTTTTATCACCTCACCGAAAATATGAGCTATACAAATTCAGAAGGAGTGATGGGGAAGGAGAAAAATAAGAGTGGGTGGCGAAGGGTGTGCAGGAGAAGTGGGTACTCTAAATAATAATGCGATTGCAGACGTATTAGTTGCTGTATAAAGCCTTGTCCACACGTACAAACAACAGAGGCATTCCAGATTTGACAAATCGTACTGAATTAGATTGTTCCGTTCACATGATTCAAGTTAGTCCAAATTATAGTAGTTACAGTAGTAATATAGTTACTGTAGTTCAAATGAAACATCTGTTTTTACTTTCCTTGCCCTATCACCATAGGTAAGGAGAGTATTGCTTTCCGAAAAAAATTAAGGTACCCCAATTCCTAAATTTCTATACGTTTCAAGTCCCCTGAGTCCAAAAATGTGGTTTTTGGGTATTGGTCTGTGTGTGTGTTGTGTGTGTGTGTGTGTGTGTGTGTGTGGTGTTGTGTGTGTGTGTGTGTGTGTGTTGTGTGTGTGTGTGTGGTGTGTGTGGTGTGTGTGTGTGTGTGTGTGTGTGTGTGTGTGTGTGTGTGTGTGTGTGTGTATATATGAGTGTCTGTTCTGTATGTGGTCTGTGTACACGATATATCATCTCTCAATTACGGAATGACTTGAATTCTTATTTTCTTATTCAAGAATTCAAGAGGTCCTTATGAATTCTGTTAGATTGAACGGAACTTGACAAACATCATGTATTGAAATCATTTGTTTAATCCAAAAGAATTATAAGGACGATAAAATATTGTACAAACAAAAATCGATGTGTCTGTAGCTAGCCGAACAGTCTTCCTTCAGTCTATTCTGATTTGTCAAACCTGATTTTGCTCATCTACTGTCCACACGCATGCCTTATTGGTCAAATCTTCTGGCATGATCATGCAAGTCTGACAATAAGTCTGTACGTATGTGTATGGACCGGGCTTCAGTTTGTTTTCATTGGAAATCACAATCTTTGAGGTTTAATATTTTCCTAACTTATTCATTCCATTTTCGCTTCGTCAGCAGTACA
Organism: Nilaparvata lugens; assembly: GCF_014356525.2. NCBI lineage: Eukaryota > Metazoa > Arthropoda > Insecta > Hemiptera > Delphacidae > Nilaparvata > Nilaparvata lugens. The sequence continues at coordinate 22,176,358 of NC_052512.1, forward strand.
GACCAATTAGTAATTTTTTTCAATTTATACGAATTATTCTCCGTGAACAAGGAAATAAAGCTCTGGTTTAAGTTGATTTTTTCATTTGTATGTTTTTCATTCGGAAATTAGAATACGCTTTGACCAATCAACTTGAAATTTTGAACACATATTCTTCAGACCAATAAACACATTACGTTTGTTGACCAGCATTGATCCCTTGATGTATACTAAACTACAGATTGGAGCGGTTCAGCCCTGAGTATTAAACTTGAAAATAATAATGAAGCTAGTGACTTTTTACTGTTGAGACTACAAAATTGTAGTGAATTGTCACAGGATCACATAGAGGGATGTTTCAAATGATGAGCAGTCGAGGCAATTTCACGGGACTGAAATAATTGATTGCATTCGCTAGCAAATCAACCCCTCCAGTCCATTTTCCTCCTCCTCCTTCTCCTCCCGCTCCTCCATAAACTCCTCCTCCTCCTTCTCATCCTCCTCCTCCTCCTCCTCCTCCTCCTTCTACTCTTCTTCTCTCCTCCTTCTCATTTTTCCCACCCTCTCTTCCTCTTCCATCACGTAACATAAAAGGGATTTTCATCCCTGAAACACTCTGACTGGAGGTTTACGGTGAAGTGCCAACCCATTATTGAGAGGATTATTATCTCGCTTTGATATTAATTCCCTTGAATGAACGGTTTTCCCTGTTCAAGCTCTTTCGATTTATGTAGACACAAATCCATAACATATATTATCATTTGTAATATAGCAATAGATTTCCGGTGTTCATACGCTTTGAAGTTGACTGTAGAATTGTTGGATTCATTTTTAGTAATGAGTATCCAGGTCACTATTGATAGCTCTCTAATTTTGGTGAAGCCCGTTGAAATTGTCAGCTTAATTCTATTCATCAAATGTAATGAATATTGCATATTTAGCAGTATTATAAATGTAGGAATTGGCTAATACATGTACGAGTTAGGAAGTACATAATTGACGCATTATCACTAATGAAGTGATGAAATAAAACTATTATTAAACTAAAATCTGTAACTCACCCCGAAAACATCTGCTACTGCAAATATTGACAACAGGGTTAACAGCTGGATGGAAATTTGATGAGATTCAAACCCGATACCTCCTAATTGCTAGTCAGGACCCTTACCCTTACACCAAACTGACAATCTCTGGATAGCAGCGCTCATTCTTTAACCTACTATAGAACATGGTACGCCATAGTGGAGTAGGTGAATTTCCACAAAGAAAAATAAACAATTAGAGGACACATTATAAGAATTTTTTGTAACTAACTATTGTATGTAATATTGTAATTTATCTTATCTTTTGTGTAATTGATGTTGTAGTTTCAGTTTTTTGGGAAATAAACATTTAGTTATTTATTTATAGCCAGAGAGGCCAGCAATGTATAAAATGTTCATTTGTGAGAAGATTCTGAATTTGACGAGGATGGATATATGCTTAATCTTATTAGTATTAGTCAACCAGTTTTGATGTGATAATTGAAATAAATTAATCCAATTTGTGATCAGAAGTTTACGCAACAAATTTGTGATCAGAACTTTACGCAACAATGAAGCCTTGCCAATTAGAGCTTTTACCAAGTTAATCCGTGGCATAACTGGTAGCACGCGCGGTTCATCAATCGAAGGTTGGGGGGACGAGACCAATCAATTTTTTTCTGAGATTTTCCAACTCTCATAAAGTTTAGCAACGAAACTTTGACAATTCAACAAATAACTATAGTGAGGTCCACGTTATAATGGCAGTGTTTGATTAGCAATGGTATTGCTATCCTTGTCTATCATTCAACAAAGCGGATAGCGCCAACTCTTTCTCGCTTTGCTCTGTTGCCAGATCGTCTTAAGACAATGTAGAATAATAATCATTAAGAAAATAATTCATCTTGATTATGAAAATTAATTAAAATATTATTGAAAATATAATATTCATTATTTAAAAGGAGAATGAACAGTCATTACATAATGACTTATAGACACTATGTATATCACATCAGTAATCTTTATCAGCAACCGTCTATAAAAGACATTGACAAGACTGAGGATCGGAAACATTGTTCTCCTATCTTTATCAACTGCCATTATAACTTTAACTGTCATTATAACTTGATGTATATTACACCAATAACCTGTATCAGCCACTTCCATAAAAGGTATTGTAATAAATAGAGACCATTGAAGAGCAAGAATAATGGCTTTTATTGACTAAAATAAACTGAGATAAAATAACAAACTTTTTGATGCTTTAGAATAATTCAAACAACTGATTTATGACAATGATTATCATATCATTCTTCCCTTCCAGTAGTGGAACCTACCGGGGCCAATCTACGAATGTTGACAGAAACTTCTCTTCCATCAGAAAGTCTTACTTGAGCGACATGAGGGTTCAAATGAATAATTTCTACCTTTTCAATAAAATTGTAATAAATAGAGACCATTGAAGAGCTAGAATAATGGCTTTTATTGACTAAGATAGACTGAGATAAAATAACAAACGTTCTGATGATTAGAATAATTCAAACAACTGATTTATGACACATGATTATTATATCAGGTATTTACAAGACTAGGATCGGCAACGATGGTTTCCTATCTTTCTCACTGCCATTGTAACGTGGACCTCTCATAGTCTATTTCCTTATGTTCCTGGATGAATGAGATAGCATTTCACAATACAAATCTCTTCTTAGTTCATAGCACTGGTCCACCTGCTAGTTCATGAATGAATTTTTGTATCCATCGATTTACTCTACCTCCTCCTTTCTTTTCAAAATTTTCCTCCCTCTCTCCTCCTCATCATCACCCTCTCCTTTCACTCCATTGATTCATTTTTCTTCCTATTCCTCCATTGGAAATATTTTGGTCTATTGTTGCAAAAATGGAGATTTCACACTCAACACTAAAGCTGCTGCAAAAGGTGTAGGGAAATTGTAAAAGTGTGAAATTATACATGAAATTGGAGAGAATTTGATGCTGTATAAGCTCATAATCACAGGATTTTTCCCATCGATTTTCAAAAAGTAATAAGAGCAAAAATAGGAATAATTGGTGGAAAACGTGTTTTTTCAAAACTGTTACACCTCCAAGAGCGGATGTCTCGAAAACCAGAGAGATATGAAAAAGTTATGGAATGAATATTGTAGGAATTATGTAAGCTTTAATTTGTTATATGACAGTCAAGTCCTCAGGATACATAGTTTTTGAGTTTATGCGAGAAACCAAAAAATGGTACCTTTGAACCACCCCCACCCCCTCGACAGAAGTGGGTAGTGGTGGGGACTTTTGATATGTTTACCTCCTACTACCCTAAAACAGAACGCGGGGTTAAAAATGTCTTCCCAACTTTTCCCTCTATACCCTTTTTTTTGAGCATTCACTGCCTGGACTATTAGATGGACAAATAATTTTTCTTCCCATTCCTTCACTGGATATATTTTGGAGGAATCTACCGTCTATATACGTCAATAATTCACAGTTAATGGGGGCCAAATATTTCTCCCACAATATTCTGGCTGAATACGTCCAATCGCGTACAGTATTTTCTAACTCAGTGTAACCATAGGAAACAATAGTATAGAAATCCCATGGTATAGGCGTTTATGTCGCAACTTTTACTGTTATCTCAGCGATAGTTCATGTAATTCTTTCACGTGAAGCTGTGTGACACTGGTAGTCTCTCATATTGTGCCTTCATACACTCTCACCCCAAGAAAACAGTAAAATTCGACAATATAAACAGTATCGGCTTGAGATAACAGTAGAAGTTGCGACATAACACCCTATACCATGGGATATCTACTTACGCTATTGTTTCTCTATGGTGTAACCACTAAACAATATCGAGAGAGAAACATTCCCCGCTTGACTCACCTCTTATAAAGTGCTCCAATGAAACAGGGCTACCTCCTTTACCTCTCCATCACAGTACAAAGTCTCAGTTCAGGTATGGGAGCTATGAAGGACATACACCGATTCCGCCCCGCGGTCAAATGGGAGTGAAACATGGGAGCTATGAAGGACATACACCGATTCCGCCCCGCGGTCAAATGGGAGTGAACATGGCTACTATACACACATACAGTAAACGTCATCTCTGCTTGTCACATTATTAATTTGTCCCGCTTCACTCTGTCGGAGTGATAACGTTAATTATATACTTTCCGATAACCATCTGCTTTATAACGAACATTACTTTCCATTCGACTAAAATAATTCGGATCCAAGTCTAGACATGTAGAGATTTTCATTCTTATTACACAGTCCATACAACTTTACAGTCAATGCAACTTTAAGGATAAGTTATTGGTCGAATGTACACCTTTAGATGTACAATGAATTTCAATCTTCATAAAGGGGTGATTTAGCGGTTGTAACTCGAATATTTCAAATGTAAAAACCTGTGTGTGTTACATCATTTCAAGGTCTTCTAAATGATATCATTTCAAAAAATGTACATTTCAAATGTCTTTATTATTTCACCATTTCAATGGCTTTCAAATAGCATAAATAATTCTATGATACCTGTATCCAAAATGGCGGCTGATTGAAGTTTTAGTTTTTGGAGAAATGTGGGGTTGTAACTCTTAATGTAAACACTCATTGTGTTCATTACTGTAAAGACCAATTGAAACAAAAAAGGTGACATCAATAAAAATGTTCTATGATACTTGTATCCAAAATGGCGGCTGATTGAAGTTTTAGTTTTAACTAGGCTAATATATGTTGTCAAACAAGTAGTGTTTTGCTTGAAGCTTCCTTAGGATAGGCCTACTGGTGTGAATTTGAATTTGTTCCTTAAGTCGTGGAACGTAATATCGCTGTTAGTGAGAGCGTTGACTTCACTCGTGATGACGTCACTGACGTTCACTTTGTTACGTTCATTATGTGAGTGGCCAAACACATTCTGACCGCGGGGCGGAATCAGTAGATTCCCGCTATGGAACCCACCAAAGAGCCATTAGTGTACAGAGGTAGGACTTTACACCAATAAAGCGTGGCTTGCTGTATAGGCCTGTCATCAATCTCTGTGCTCAGGCTTTTCTATGGTACACAGTATAATAGTCCTGGGTGGGCAATTTCAGCTCACTGGCTGCAGTTAGGACACGATAATAGTCTCGTATTTCTTCATAAAATCACCTAATAACCAACTACCTAGCATAACCTCTTTATTCTCTCGTCTCTTCCTCTTCTTCTTCTTCTTCTTCTTCTTTTTTTTTCTCTTCATCTTCTTCATCTTCTTCTTCTTCTTCTTCTTCTTCTTCTTTCTTCTTCTTCTTCTTCTTCTTCTCCCTCTTCTTCCTCTTCTTCTTCTTCTTTCTCTTCTTCTTTTACTTGTTGTCTGCCGATATTGTTCAAGCTGAAGGCTCTTCAAATTACTCATTTTCTCACTCTCTCTCTCTTCCACTTTTTCTCTCTCGCTTCAATACAGTGTTGAATGGACGTGTATTCTTGTATGATATCCTTTCTTCGTCTCCTTCTTCTTCTCCACCATCATAATATTTTTCTTCCTCTTCCTCCTCTTTTTTCTCCTCATTTTTCTTGTTCTCCGATTGAATTTCGCCGATTAATGTGGATATAACATAGTATTATACTATGACTATATTATATTGATAAATTTTCATTCATCTTCCCATCATCTCTCCGGTTCTTACTATTCATACTATTGTTAGTTGACGAAATCTAGTATTCAAGTCATTAGGCCCAATTTTTAAGTGCATGATGAGGGAATCTGATATACTTTTCTCTGATCACTTGTATGATGAATCTCTCTCGCAGACATTCTATAGAAGGTCTAAATATGAAGTTACTGAGAAATTGCATTCATCCAAAAAATGCTAATGAAT
>NC_052512.1:22182323-22229823 GCF_014356525.2 Nilaparvata lugens
GTGTGTGTGTGTGTGTGTGTGTGTTGTGTGTGTGTGTGGGTGTTGTGTGTGTGTGGTGGTGTGTGTGGGTGTGTGTGTGTGTGTGTGTGTGTGTGTGTGTGTGGTGTGTGTGTGTGTGTGTGTGTGTGTGTGTGTGTGTGTGTGTGTGTGTGTGTTGTGGTGTGGTGTGTGTGTGTGTTGTGTGTGTGGTGTGTTTGTGTGTGTGTGTGTGTGAACACGATAACTCCATTCATAATCAACCGATCGATTGAAATTTTAAACTTAGGTCCTTATACCATGCGGCTCGACAAAACAAATCATTGAAATTCAATAAATTAATTCATAATGTCGGAAAAAAAATGGCGGATAATGGCTAAAAACCATGTTTTTCACGGTTTTCTGAAACGGCTTTAACGATTTTCTTCAAATTTATACCCTAGATAGCTATTCATAAGCCCTATCAACTGACATGAGTTCATTTCTGGGGGAAAATTGCAGGAGTTCCGTAATATTCCTGAGAAGAATGAATTTTGTTAAATTTCTATCACGATTTTCTCAAAATGACTTGACCGATTTTTCTCAAATTCACCCTGTATAGTTATATATCAGCTCTATTAACTGGCATGAGTCTCCTCCCTGAGGAAAATAACAGGGGGTCCACCCATTCCTTGAGAAATTTACTTTGTAACTCCTTCTCGTGCGTGAGGTAGGTAGGGAGCAGTTTATTCAAAAGAAACATGTCGATATTTTATTTGTAGAACAGCTGTTTTCTGTTTTGACAACCTTTAAAAAATCCTCAAATTTCAAAATTCAAACAAAGGAAAATGTACTCTGAACACAATAACAATAGTATAATCGTAGTTATTTAGCCGCCAATAGGCATAATGTTATTCCCCTAAATTATCCTCGTTAAGGATGAGGCTTATAGATCAATGAGCAAGGAAAGTTGTGTGAGTGTACCACACCAGATTTTTTTCATTTATTTATATGTATATTCATTTATTCATTTATTCATTCATCTATTTATTTATTAAAACATTGATAGATACAATATCATTCTGAACTTTGAATGATTGGGAAAGGAACAACGGACTTATAGCCCAGAACTGTTCCTTCCCCAAATTTGAATAGGAATTGTCCAAAAATAGGATATGTTTATATATCATAAGTTTTGTCGAATTTTGAGTCCAATATATATAAACTAGAGATTTAGAATTTAGATAAGTTGAAAACCAAATTAAATGAAAATATTTCACTGAATAATAATATAACTGATAATTGGAAAATACTAAAATCACTTCGCTTCGTTTATATGGGATACTTGATTCAAATAATAATAACAATATAAAAAATTTCAGTACCCTTTATTAGAAACTTTAAAATATTTTAACGACTAGTTTCGACCATAGGTCATTTTCAAGCTCTTGAACTTGAGTTTTAAAAGTTTTTATTGGAAAATACTGTATTAATTATTAAAAATTTTGAAACTTAAAAATAAACTTAAACCTTCTTCCAAAGGTTTGACATGAATTGAGATGAGAATTGTGATGATGATGATGATGATGGGGTAGGAAAATATTTAAACACACTCTTTCTTCTCTTATCTCACCCTGTTGTTTCTACCTTGAAGGGTTGAAAGGTTATTACCGTTGTTTTCAGCTTATTGTCAACTCCAGAGGAGATTCTGGAGCTTTTCGTGATAATTAAACGAAAAACAAGAAAAGCTGATGACAGAAAAACGCACAATACATAAGTATATGAATAGTATATTTTATTATATAGAACACAGTTGATAACAGTCGACAATGCTGGCTGTCATAAACAGAAAATATCACAGCTACGTGAAGCTTCGAAATGAGTTTTTTAAAAACAAAGGACTGTTTTGACCGTTTATTTGTCTCTGTCTTCTTATTTATCGCTCTCTCCACTCTCTCACTTCCTTACACTCTTCACTCTTGTTATTTCTCTCTCCTCCTCCCTCTCCTACTCCCTCTCACTCTTTCACACTTTTTTCTTTTTCTCTCTTAGTTTCGTGAGGCAGAGAGAGCCTGGAGTCCCAACTCCTTCCTAATAATTAAAATAATCAATCAATCTCTTCCTCCCTCTCACTTTCACACAATTATTCTTTCTCTCTTTTTCTCTCTTGTTCACTCTCTCTCTCCCTTTGAAAGGAGACTCTATGACCATTTGAATAGTTATCAATGAGTGCGTGCAAACTGTTAGTTTTATTTGGCGAGCGGTGGAATTCAAGTACAGGTGTGCAGTTTTTTCCAAGCTCATTAAGGGCAGAACATGGCAATATTATTTATAATTATAATCTCTCTTCTTAGGCATATAATAATTTGCAGTGTGTCTGGTGCTTTTGGAAAACTTGACAAGTTTCTCTTCATTTTCAACCCTCTTCTGTCTTTCTTCATTCTCTCATCTTCATCTTCTTTATCATTTGTTTTCTTCCTATAAGTTTTTGTCTTAATATTTTATCATGAAACATATCCATTCTTCATTTTTTTTCCTTTCAGTTTTTGCAGTTTTATTTTTTATTGTAAATCTTAGTGAAAGTTGTAAGAACGTTCAATTAGTTCAGGTGTCGAAGTATATCTAATGTAATACTTATATTTATCTTGCTTTGTATTTTGTTCTTGTTTTAATTCTTGTATATCATGCTTTGTATTTTCTTTGTTCTATTGTGCAATGGGTCTCTTCAGACCTTGCACACGAAATAGATAATCAATCAATAAATCTCTGTCTCTCTCTGTCTCTATTGTAACATACTGTAACATATTGTAACATACATAAATAAAGAAATTCAATCTAATCCAATCTCTGTCTTCCTATTCACTACTCACTCTTTTCCCATTCAATTCAATATCACTCTAATATTGTGGTGACTCTACATTTATTCTTAACGCATCCAATAGAGAGAGTAAGTCTGTAAAATGCCAGCAGAAACGACTGTCTCTCTTGAAAAATTTAAACTACCATTCGACAGGGAAAGAGATTTACCAAAACCTTAATAACAAGCCTTCAAAAGAGTCATACAGCATGTCGTCTTTAGCAAACCCTTGCAGCCAGCTACTCATTAAATATTATTTACCCACTCAGCATTCATAATCCAGCCTCATTTACGAGATATGGGTAAACCTTGGAAATGATGGGAATCAAGTATAAAACATGAGTAATAGCTGCTTAGAAAAATCTGGTGTGGTACACTCATACAACTTTCCTTGCTCATTAAACTGCAAGCCTCATTCTTAAACGAGAATAACTTAATGACGATTGGCGGCTACACATTTAAAACTACTGTATATGATCAAACTGTTGTATATATTGTTTTCAGAGTATATTTGCCTTTGTGTAAATTTTGAAATTTGATGATTTTTTTAAAGTCGTCAAAACAGCTGTTACACAGGTAAATTTCTCGAAAATGTGCTCTTTTGAATAAACTGCTCTACCTACCTACCTCATGCACGAGAAGGAGGTTACATAGTTCATTGCTCAAGGATGTGGTGGACCCCCTGTTAGTTTCCCGGGAAGGAGACTCCTGCCAGTTGATAGAGCTGATAAATAACATATATATTACATAAATAACATAAATTCATACAGGGTATGAATTTGAAAAAAACCGGTCAGGTCATTTTCGAGAAAATCGTGATAGAAATTCAACAAAATCCATTTTTCTCAAGAATATTACGGAGCTCCTGCAATTTTCCCAGAGATGAGACTCATGTCAGTTGATAGGGTTTATAAATAGCTATCCAGGCTATAAATTTGTAGATAATCGTTAAAGCCGTTTTCGAGAAAACCGTGAAAAACATGGTCTTTAGTCATTTTCCACCATTTTTTCCGCCATCTTGAATTTTTTTTTAAATTTCTTGTTGTTGGATCCTCATTGTATAAGGACCTTTATTTTGAAATTTTCAAGTCAATCGGTTAATTAGGAATGGAGCTATCGTGTTCACAGACATGCTGGAAATTCTCAGCTCTTTTAAAGATTTCCCACGTAATTTTGGACGAAATGATAATTATCCTTTTGTTTTTGTTCCCAGGACATAAGGAAATGCATTTCACAACACCAAATTTTCCCCAGTGCAAAGCACGGGTTTACATGCTAGTTGAGAATGAAAATAAAATGCTTCAAAGTTGTTTGCGCCTTAAAGATATGCAGTCCACATCACACTGATAAACGTAACGAAAATATAAAATACACTATTATATATAAATATCATTTCATACTCAATGTTCATCTAAGATCAATCACCAAAGGGAAATGAATTTGTAACTCGCTTCAAATTACCTGATGGTTCATATCATAAAATGAATCAAATTTAGGCTTTACTAAGTTTAGTCATATATACCTTCAATATATTGTATAGGCAACTTGCTTCACACCTACATTGCATGGGATTCACTTCATTCTGACAGTATTTCATGTTTATAACATCGGTTCGTTTTCATTCATCCAACGCTGAATGACACCGAATATGAAGAATCTCTCATGATTATTTTAAGACATGCCACCTTTGTATTTTGCTAAAAAATCACTATTGTTTGTGTTCCATAGGAGTATTCATAATTATATTCTCAGTATTGCCATGTGTGAACACTCCCGTAAGAATACATTGGTTATTTGCACTATGAGCAAGAAGAAGAAGATGAAGAAGAAGAAGAATATGAAGATGATGAAGATGGAGAAGGAGTTAAGGAAGAAGAAGAGAGCAACACAGCAAGGCTTGAAGAAAAGGAGAACGTACAGACGAAGAAAAGGTGGAATGGGGAAAAGAAAAAATGAAGAAGAAGAAGGAGAGAATGGAGTAGGAGAAACTTCTGAATAATTCATCGCAATTCTTCACCAGGCAAGGAATGAAACGACAGATTCAACATGATAGGAAGCATTTTAGCAGACTTTGTGGTTTGAATCCTCGTCCAAAATTCAAGAAGAAATCAAGAAGCGACTGTTCTACATGTATCAACATCTGTCTAGAAATGGAATGAAACTCCAAGAAGATGTGTTTAGTCGTCAAAAGATCACTGAGATAAGTTACGAAACTCGTCGGTTTATTATTGAATCAACAAATATTCAATTCCAATTGTAAAACATTATTATTGAATCATTGAAATATTTGCATGCAAATTGTACTTTCGCTGGTGGTAATTTTCACATCCATTAAATAGTTAATATTCATTTTTATTATATTACTATATCATGTAAATAGTGGGAAAATGGGAAATAAATTTGATCTGATTCTTATTTCATTTTATCCTTATGGTATTCGGTAAACTGAATCACTTTGAACTGTGAGAATTCCTAATAACTGTATGTTTATGGTATGATTCCCGACTATTTATACTAACAATGAAACTATAGTCAACCGCACAAAAATATTCCGATAGAAATATTGTAACAGATGTTTTCCTCTACCACCTCCCTTAGACGATGCCAATCCGTCAGATGTATTATAAAATATTAATTAATTCTCATTATTTTTTATATTCAGCTGTAGACAACGTTGATCAAATCTTTTTCGGCAATGATGCATGTACTCTCATCGGACTATTCTCGTGCGGTTCCAGGCCTATCTTGTATAATTAGATATCCATAGTAATGGATAAGGTCTTATCCCTGATGAGTACTTCTTGATGCCATCTATGGTACAGGTTCTCCATTATTACTATGTACATTTCGAAGAACTTCAGTCCTCCATCATCCTCCTCCTTTTTCTCCTCCTCTCACTCTTCCTTTTTCTCCTCTTCATCCTTCTCCTCTTCCTTCTACTCCACCTCCTTCTCCTCATCATCCAACTTCTCTCCACCTCTTCCTCCTCCTTCTCATCTTCTTCTTACTCCTACTCCCCCTCCTCCACCTTCCACACCACCTCTCTTCTCTTTCTTCTCCTCTCCTCCTCTTTCTACTCCTCCTCCTTCACCCCTTCTCCACCACCTCCTTCTCTTCCTTTTCCTCATCCTCATCCTCATATTCATCTTCTCATTCTTGCCCCTTCTCTTCCTCTTCTTATTCTTCTTCTTCTTCTTCTTCTTCTTCTTCTTCTTCTTCTTCTTCTTCTTCTTCTTCTTCTTCTTCTTCTTCTTCTTCTTCTTCTTCTTCTTCTTCTTCTTCTTCTTCTTCTTCTTCTTCTTCTTCTTCTTCTTCTTCTTCTTCTTCTTCTTCTTCTTCTTCTTCTTCTTCTTCTTCGTCTCTTCCCCAGAGTATTTATCAGTGTTAATGAAGATGTCAGCATTGTGAGTGTGTACATATTGCAGGACTTCAGCTTAGTTAGGAATTCGCTTATAAACACAGATTGTTATTAGTCAACACAGAAGATTAGTATAGTTTGTCTGAATTTTGATTGCAATTAATAACTTTATTGTAATCCGCATCATTAACTTCGTCTTCTCCCATGTTCACTTCATCTCTTATAATCATTTTCTTCTTCTCTTGTCATTTCCTTCATATTTCCAAATTTGATCAGTCTTCATTGAGATTTAGATTTCATAAAATGGAACAGAATTTGCTTTCAACTATTATTTCTACTAGTGACCCCCGGGTTGGAGAACTCGCTCTTGAACTTTTGCATCTTTAAAACCCGCAACTTTTAATTATACAGATTCAATGAAAATTGAAAACCATGGAAACAGCTTAATATTTCTTTTACAAGAATAATGTGACAGTAGGTTTCATTGGGGATCGATCCTATTCAAAATGAAAAATTACTCTGTCTAACAACTTTATCCCTCGTATGAACCCAAATTCATTTTTTCAAATGAGAAGGTGGTCAGGTGATACATGATTTCGATACAGAATTCAATGAGAAAATGAATGACGAAAACATCACATTGATATCTCAACTCATATCAGTGTGTTTATGTAAATGTTGAAAACTATGTGTCAGCGCATGAGAGACTTTTTTGTCACTTTTTTGTCAAAATAGTCACTTTTTTCTCTGTCATGTAACCCATGTCAGAGGTATTTATGAAACATGAAAAAACATTTAAAATATGAAAAAAGTCCTACTTGGATTATTCCCCTTAAACTATCGTGTAGCCAGTGTATCCAGCATAAGACCTAAGAATTTCGGAGAACCCAAGCAAGTAAACCTGTTATTAAAATCAATTATACAAATAGGTCATGATATTAGGTCGAAGGCTATATTAAAGTAGGTTATTCATCAAATATTCCATTGTGTAACATATGAATTTTAGCAATTCAAATCTATCGACAAGGTACAGTAGTTTGTCGAATGTTTATCACTATTGACTCAGTATAACTGTGTAGTGCTGTAGTGAGTCACACAGAAATTACGAAATTTTGCTGAAAGATATGGAATGTTTGGAATGTTTAACCGCATTTGAGGTTATAGACAGACTCAAACCCCAACCTCAAAAATTCAATATCACCTCCGTAACTACATCTGTGTTTACATTATTTACTGAATATCACCGCCGGATAACAGCAGTTTATGATAGCACTTAATTGATGGCCTCTGCATTGTTTTGATGTAATATATAGTAGTAGTATGTATATGTATATATATGAAGTCCTTACATAATAATGTCGCCTTGATATATAGAATTGCTGGACCTGATATATAGTGAAGCGGCTAACTGTCAGCATTTCATTCAAAAATCGTTGATGCTCACCATTAGATTGATGCTGACTGTTCATTGTGAATCTTACTTAGGCAATTAACATGGCATTCAGCTATAATTTAACACACATGGACACTTGCCAATAGACAAAGAGGCAGTGGGAGAGAGAGATTGAGAGAGACAGAGAGAGGTGAGAGAAAGAGTGAGAAGAGTGAGAGGGTTTGAGATAGAGAGAGACAGTGTGAGAGAGAGATAGAAGAGAAAGCGTGAGAAGAGTGAGAGGGTTTGAGATAGAGAGAGACAGTCTGTGAAAGAGAGACAGCGTGAGTGAGTTAGAGAGAGAGAGAGTGAGTAAGTTAGAGAGAGTGAGTGAGTTAGAGAGAGAGTGAGTTAGAGAGGTTGTGAGATGTGGGAGAGAGCATGAGTGAACGAGAAATTTTGAGGGAGAGAAAGAAAGAGGAGTTACAGACGCAGAGAGTGTGAGGGAGAGGTTCAAAGTCACAACGAGAAATTGTACATGTAGGACGGAAGGAAGCTTACCACTTTAATCATAATTCTATTTGTGTTACATTCAGCGGGTGATAGCAAAGTGAGAAAGATGGTGAGGGAGAGAGAAACAGAGTGATTGGAAGATTGAAATAGTACACAAGAGAGAGAGAGAGAGAGAGAGAGATAGTGTGAGAGATTGAGAGAGAGGGAGAGTATGAGTGAGAGAGTGATTGAGTGAGGGAGAGAAAGCATGAGTGAACATGAGAGAGTGTGAGAGGGGTTATTCAAACTCACAACAAAACAAATTGTGCATGTAGGACAGTGATTGGCGGGTGATAGCCGAGAGAGAAGGAGAGAGATATTTGATATTTATTTAATACATTTTTCGCCCCACTTGGATGTAATGAGCTGGTTTTCGTGCGTCATATGGAGGCCGAAAATGATTGTTTTCTGACCAGGCCGGTAAAACTTTACGGCCCTAGGGCTGTAAAATGACCTTGAATAACAGCTGATCGTGTCCGATCTCACAAAAATCATAGAGATAATCTCCTAACGACTGTAATAATCTATAAAATTTATCGTGAATCGCGGTATCATGTCTATTAATATATTTTATGAATTACTGTTTCATAATTTAATATTTATTATTGTTTTTTTGATATCAAACAATAGAATACGATGATATCTCCATAGCCTCAACAATATAATGTTGGCTGCATTGTCCATTGTCAGAAACGTACGTATCGCAAGTATATAAAAGTGAAGAATCAAATTTGAAATCAAAGTACAATAATTGTATCAATATTTAAAAGTGAGGTAGAGTAATAATTGTTTCTTTTTTATTATCGAATTCCACTTCTTAATGCAATACAATCAACAATAATAATAGGAAAATACAGCAGAGATCTAAAGTTTAAGGTAAGCCTACTGGTGAAACTCAGCCTTGACTGAAAAATTCCTAGTAATTTTTCCGTAATTCATTATTAAAACTTCTAGATAATTTTTCTTCAATATCAAACCATATAGAGAACACATTAGGCCCACTCAAGATTGAATCTTCGAATGTTTTCTCTATGATTTAACTATTTTCAGAGCAATACTTTGTTGTGAAAATGCCGGCAAACCGGCTTCAAGTTTGCCGCTATCGCCTACACTATATTATAGTAGCCTACATACGTTACCTGACTTTACAGGCCTCTTCAATCAAAAATATGCAATGGCCGAGAGCGTAAAGGCGTCATCAGAAATCAAAGCTCAGTTGAATTACAAATATGATCTAGGTTCGAACCTCGGTCAGTGACATTTTTTTTTTGTCGATGAATTTCGACTTTTATTAGCTATTTTTATATTAGTTACCTTAATATGAATTTCAATCAATTTTTTAGATAGATTTTGAGACAAAACTGTGAAATATGCAATTATATTAATTTTTCAATCACATTATTTCAAAATAGTAATGAAAATTCTGTTCATCCATCTATCCATGAGATATTGCACCAGGCGCAAAGCGCGAGCTATAAAAATTCAAACAATTATTCGAAATATTAATAGTATAAAAATATTGTCACTATTGTAAATTATTAATTAGTAATATTGAAATTAATTGACAGTGAAATTTGTCATAACCAAGATTCAAACTATCAAAATAGGCTGTTTGAATTTTATTTATTATTTAATTTCTTATATATTGGGAAGTTTTTTTTTTAGTGTGGCGAAAAATAGCGTTCGCACCATGGGCAAAAATGTATTTCCGGCTCTCAATCTTTTCTAGTCCTCGGCCTACGGCCTCGGACTTAAAACCGATTTCGAGCCGGAAATATCTCATTTTCGGCCCTAGGTGCGAAATATACTATTTTGCCCCACTTGGATGTAATGAGCTGGTTTTCGTGCGTCATATGGAGGCCGAAAATGATTGTTTTCTGACCAGGCCGGTAAAAGTTTTACGGCCCTAGGGCTATAAAATAACCTTGAAGTCAGCTGATTCTGATTTGATGTGAACGTGTTTACAAAATGGTTTATGAAACGGAATCAGTTTATGCTTCTAGAATTGAATAAGTATTCTGCAATAAGATACTATCATTTTAAATATAAAGCAAATAAAATCTCAGTACCCTTTTTTTAAAATAAGATTTTTATTTTCTATTACAAGTAGCCCTATACAGGAAAGAGATACTATCATTTTATTTGGATGAATAAAATACGGATAAGATATATATTATAAACTATTCAAATTCAATTTTCAGAGTAGGATAGAACTTCTAACCTAAACTTCCGAAGTCAACGACAACAAGCATTGTTGACGTTGACATTCAGATTGGCCAAATTTCAAGTGTGCTAAAACAGCTGATCAAAAAACTTTTCATTATTTGTGTTTATTATTAAAGAATCAAAACATTTATAATAAAATCATCTTATTGTCATTTGGAAGAATAAAAAGTATAAACTCAACCTCCCACATAATTGAACATAATCTTTTAGGTTATTCAGACAAATCAGAATAAAAAATAAAAATACTTGGACAATTTCCTGATATTCAGATTACCTCAGATTTGCTAGAGCTATGACCTTCCTGTTTTGCTTTCGGAAGTGCCTAATAAACAATTATTCTGATATTTATATTGTTTATTTTTCTGTGTGGCGAAGAATAACGTTCTCACCCTGGGAAAAAATGTTTTTCCGGCTCTCAATCTTTTCTAGTCCTCGGCCTACGGCCTCGGACTTGAGAACCGATTTCGTGCCGGAAAAGTCTCATTTTCGGCCCTAGGTGCTAAATATACCATTACATTGCCAGATCCGACAAGACCTATGAATGACAAACACTGAAGAAGAATATCAGCCAATATGAGGTCAATCGCAATGTACATAACTACGATACACAAGAGAAAAATAACTTACAAGAATAAAAAAATGCAACTATACTTCCTCTCAAAAGAACTGGGAGTATATGTCAATCTGGCTTTTTAATTCACTTCCCAAAAGTGTGAAAACAATGGACATTCACTGTTTTGAAGAGTATTTGAAAGTTTTATTGATGAAGAGGTGCCATGATTAATGTACATGATTTCTTTGTGTAGTTGAGAAGTTGATATTGTAGTAATTATTCATATCTAATGAAAAATCTTGACAATTTCTTAGTCTTTTCCATTTAATTCACATGAATTCTTTTATATTAATTTTAATGACTGATTTTATGTTTTATACGCATGATCTGAATATTTTCCTATGTTACTGCTGTAAATTGTATTGACGTTGTTGTGACACTTTGTGTTTTCGACAATAAATGATTTGATTTGATTAATAATAAACAAAATTATTACACTTCTAAGATGAAAAAGTAATTACAATAGTAATGCATAATAGAATAGATTTGTGAAAATTCATGCTGAAAATGAAAATGGGTGATATGAATGAATTGAATTAGCAGAATTTAGAGAAAAGTGGAAAATATGAAAGGTACAAGTGGGAGGATATTGAGGCTAGGTAAGGGGTAAGGATGTGCCATATAGATAATTATGGATATAAAGGAACCCGGATTTTCGGTAGGGTTGTACCACTCTAGCACCTCCCACAGAGATTGATTGGGTACTTTATTTATGTAGATTACAATATATACTGGCTTATACACTTATATACAATAGCTTACAATACAGCAGAATTATAGATGAATTTACATAATATAGACTAAGAAAAAAATTATTGAACTGTATATTATATGAAAAAGCAATTTGTAATATAATAACTATAGATAATTATATTGTTTGCATCTACATAAATTGGCGGAGCTTTGGAAATATCAATGTCCATTTTTCGGAAAGAATATTAAAAATATCCTCCCCACTAACTCTACCAAAACGTTAATTTCATCAATTCAACTAAGGACTTATTCATTTATGAATGGAAATATTGTGAAAGTTTTAATTAATATGAATATTCAAGAGAAAGAAAAACAGGAAATTAATAAAGTAAAATAATTATATAGATAGATAAGATCAAATCATCGATTAGTAAAATGGAGAGAGAGTAAGGGAGAGAGAGAGAGAAAGATTGGAATAGTTCACTAGAGAGAGATAGAGATTGTGTGAAATGAAGGGAGAAAAGATGAGGACATTTACATACAACACTTCAAAAAAACTCCAATATTAATCTTATATTAAAAAATAATCTTTTATTTTATATTAATGAAAATGTATTTAAAATAATATGTAATGTTCCTGAATTTATGAATAAAACTAATTGTCCATTAAGAATGCTTACAATAAATTCCATTGAAATACTATTTCTGTTAAATTCCAAGAGAAATAGAGAGTAATAGAAAATAGAAAAATAGGCGGAGGATGAGAGATGGGATAATATTTCTTTACTGATGCAAATTTCAATAATGCTGGTTCATACAGTAATTCACTATAACTGACAATATTCGTTGAATTTCACAGGTTATGAACAGAAGAGCTAACTTGTGGTCTCAGAGGTTCCGGGTTCAATGCCCTGCCTGGCCAATATACCTTGTGCTACACTCGTATAATGGACACGTCGAGTTGTCGGTCCCGGCTGCCTAAAACAGCACTGAGATTGGTCCGGTTCAACCTGAAAACACATAAACCAGAATTTAGCCAGCCAAATCACACGCTCTCATTATTATAGATTAGAAATTGAAATGTTGTTTAAATTTAATGAAGATTGATTGATTCATTCATTTATGTATTTATTGCCCTGACTGAGGGCGGAGTCAGGTCTTCTTTGCCACACAACCCTTAAAAATAGAGAGACAGTGAGTGAGAGAGGAAAGGAGAGGAATAAAGAGAGAGACCGAGAACGTGTGAGGTGAGGCTCTTCATCAATATCATTTTGACGCGTGTGTTGTATAAGAGAGAGAGAAAAAGAGAGGGAGTGAGAGAGAGAGGGATTGAGAGAGAGAGAGAGAGTGAGAAAGAGAGGGAGAAGGTAAGAAAGAGAGGGAGAAGGTAAGAAAGAGAGAGGGTGTGAGAGGAAGAAAGAGTCAGTAGCTTAAACCAATAATTCACAACAGAAAATGGAATTTGTGTTTGCAGTATCCCGAAATTGAATTCAGGGATAGCCAATGGATGTAAATACAAGAGAGCATAACCAACAAATTGATAAACACATTCGCTCTAACCTACAACTCATCCTCCTCCTCCTCCTCCTCCTCCTCTTTCTCCTCCACCTATTCCAGCTCCTCCACCTCCACCTTCTCCTCCTCCCCCTCCTCCTCCTACTACTCCTCCTTTTCCTCCTCCTCCTCATTTCCATTAGAGGATAGCAATTCAAGGTAGATAGCATAACCTGAAAATTGATTAATATCCGCATTGCATTGAACAGAACAAGTCATGAAATATTGGCTTCTCACCATTTGAATAAACTTTAAACAAAGCGAACATTTCTTAATACATACTTAAACATACCTCAATCATCACTAATTTACTTCTAGTATGCTTAGTTGATCCTCCTGAGTTGATTTTATATCTTGTTCCACTTTCAAGTACAAGGAGAGTAAGAAAAAATATATTTATATATTCATTTACATCAGAAATTAAAACATAAAGGCCTACAGCTTTATGCCAAAACCACCCTCCTCGAACATAAATTGCTTACACAAACAGAAACTGAATCAATAGGAAAGAAATAAATGAGAAAAATAACAATGAAAATAAAACTGGCAAAGAAGTAGAAGAATAAGAACGCAGAGAAAAGTCACAGATGTAAGTCAATATTTCTGATATCCGCTACGACAACACATTTCTTCACATCGACTCAAAGAGGAAGTTTCTCCCTTTTTCTAAATCCTTTTCTAGGCTACCTACCTTTCAGTGAGATGTGATCCTTGACAAGAACGAGAAAATCCTTGAAGGAGAGCTTGATATCTCTTCGATGCACACGGCACAGGACATGAAGCAGGAATAGGAAGAAATCTTTTTATCGATAGCAGTTTTATCCGTATTTCAAGCATTACTGTCAAAGCTCCTCCCATGTAGTTGATGTACCTATAGATAGATGAATAATGCATTCATTTGCACTTCATAACATTACAAGTGATGTGGCGAAGTTGAGGCAACTTCGAAGATGAAGCAAATTGTTATAATGAGACTCACTTTGGGCAATCATCATCTGATGAATAATCCATTGATGCTATCCAGAAGAAATGCTGAAAGTAAAAAATCTGGTGTGGTACACTCACACAACTTTCCTTGCTCATTGAACTGTGAGCCTCATTCTTGAAGGAGAATAATTTAGGGGAATAATATAATGCCGATTGTCGGCAACATATTTGAAACTACGATCAGACTACTGTCAGTATATGTGTGTATATAATTTGTTTTCAGAGTACTTTTTTCTTTGTGTAAATAAAATTGTGAAATTCGATGAATTTTTAAAAGTCGTCAAAACAGCTGTTCTACAGATGAAATATCTCGACTATGTGCTCTTTTTATAAACTGCTCTACCTGCCTACCTCGAGAGGGAGTTCACAAAGTTCATTTCTCAAGGATGGGGTGGACTCCATTAGTTTCCCAGGAAAAAGACTCATGTCAGTTGATAGGGCTTATCCATGGTATGAATTTGAAGAAAATCGTTAGAGCCGTTTTCGAGAAAACCGTGAAAAACATGGTTTTTTAGTAACTATCCGCCATTTTTCTCAAGAATATTACGGAGCTCCTGCAATTTTCCCAGAAATGAGACTCATGTCAGTTGATAGGGCTTATAAATAGCTATCCATGGTATAAATTTGAAGAAAGTCGTTAGAGCCGTTTTTGAGAAAACCGTGAAAAACATTGTTTTCTAGCCATTATCCGCCATCTTGAATTGAATTTCATTGAATTTCTTATTGTCGGGTCCTCATGGTATAAGGACCTTAGGTTTAAAATTTCAAGTCAATCGGTTAATTATAGGAATGGTGTTATCGTGTTCACAGACATACACACACACACACACACACACACACACACACACACACACACACATACACACACACACACCACACACACACACACACATACACATACACACACACACACACACACACACACACACACACACACACACACACACACACCACACACACACACACACCACACACACACACACACCACACACACACACACACACACACACACACACACACACACACACACACACACACACACACACACACACATACACACACAGACCAACACCCAAAAAATAGAAAACTTGAAATTGGGGTACCTTTATTTTTTTTGGAAAGCAATACTTTCCTTACCTATGGTAGTAGGGCAAGGAAAGTAAAAATTGTTTTGATTAGTAATCATTTAGTCAGCTGAAGAATTCATAGGTCTACTACAATTTTTCCATCTATAACTCATGATTTCAGCTGGTTATTATAAAACATAATTTACAACTTCTACATCAACAATTTGATACGGGTTGAGATATCAATGTGCGGTCTCAGCCATTAATTTTCTCTTGAAACTCAGTATCGAAATCATATGATTATCATACTATTATATTAAGAGAGAATTTCTGTATATCTGGTTATCTGGTTATTTTTGTTCAACGGATCTCGAAAACGGCTCTAACGATTTTCACGAAATTTGGAACATTGTAGGTTTATGATATAAAAATTCTATTGCACTAGGTCTCATCCTTGGGAAAACTCGTTGAACGCCATTAAAATGATAATTCATCCTTGGTTGAAACAGCTGAGACTTTCGTCGTTTGTGGATAGTAAAAAGTGAGCGAGTGATTCTGTGGAAAATCAAAATATGGCATCCCCGAAATTTATAAGCTGACGTATAGCCAGCTTTAAAATATAAACACGATCATTTTAGAGAATTGTGTTCTGTTTATCAATGAATAAAAATAACGAACGAAGCTCGGTGCCCCAATATTGAATTTGAATTATTATTAGGAACAAAGATGTTGAAGCGACAGAGTCATTTTTGAAGAGTAAATTTCCATTTCAAATAGGAACCCTAATGAAACCTACTGTCAATATTATTCTTTATGGTTATTTATTCCCATAATTTCACAAACTCTATATAATTAAAAGTTGAGGTTTTCGAAGATTACAATACAACAGTTCTGAGCGAGTTGTTCAACCCAGGGGTTCGCCAGTTAGTATTGTTTTCACACTCTATTGCTTACACCATGGAGTAAGCGAAAGATAGTTTTTCTTCTCTATAGTTACACTACTATAAGATATTATAGTGTACAAACTTTTTAGATTCATTCAAAATTGTCAGCATTCCATATGAATAACATCAATACTCCATACTCAACAAATGCTGACAGTTAAAATTGAATCCACCTTTATTCTCTAGGGAATACAAAATGAAGCAATATACTTCAATATACTAGAGATTCACTCCAGGCTGCTCTGTTTATAAACCAAGATTGATGGGTGCAATCTGTGCTGGCTGTAGAGTAATGGTCCAATAAAGACAGCATGTTTTGGAGGCATGTTACACCTCGTTTACTCTGTAAAGCAGTAAGATTCACTTTATTCTGTCACCATTGGTTAGGTTGGAAGCATTGATATCAGACATACAGATCGCTGACAGGTTTGGGTGAATCCTACTTTAAATCTAGTGTTTATTAAAAACAGAATATGTGTGAGAAAAAGGAAGATACACACAATAGAAAATGAAATGCTGAATCCAACTAGCAGGTAACCCGTGCTCCGCAAGGGTCTATTTTAAAACTTGACAAACTAAAAACTTGACGTAATGAATTCTTGAAGAATTTAAATAGGCCTGTACCCGGTATTCCCGGGTAATTAAGAATCTATATGCTAAATTTCAAGTTGATCAGTCCAGTAGTTCAGACGTGATGATGCGTCAAACATAATTTTCCTATCCCGTACGTGTATAAGCCAGCTCTTTCCCTTATTATAGTAATATCAGGGCACCGAGCTTCGCTCGTTATTACTTTCCTTGCCCTATTACCATAGGTAAGGAAAGTAAGTTATTGCTTTCCGAAAAAAATTAAGGTACCCCAATTTCTAAATTTCTATACGTTTCAAGATCCCCTGAGTCCAAAAACTTGATTTTTGGGTGTTGGTCTGTGTGTGTGTGTGTGTGTGTGTGTGTGTGGTGTGTGTGTTGTGTGTGTGTGTGTGTGGTGTGTGTGTGTGTGTGTGTGTGTGTGTGTGTGTGTGTGTGTGTGTGGTGTGTGTGTGTGTGTGTGTGTGTGTGTGTGTGTGTGTGTGTGTGTGTGTGTGTGTGTGTGTGGGTGTGTGGTGTGTGTGGTGTGTGTGTGTGTGTGTGTGTGTGTGTGTGGTGTGTGTGTGTTGTGTGTGTGTGTGTGTGTGGTGTGTGTGTGTGTGTGGTGTGTGTGTGTTGTGTGTGTGTGTGTGTGGTGTGTGTGTGTGTGTGTGTTGTGTGTGTGGTGTGTGTGTGGTGTGTGTGTGTGTGTGTGTGTGTGTGTGTGTGTGTGTGTGTGTTGTGTGTGTGTGTGTGTGTGTTGTGTGTGTGTGTGTGTGTGGTGTGTGTGTGTGTGTGTGTGTGTGTGTGTTGTGTGTGTGTGTGTGTGTGTGTGTGTGTGTGTGGTGTGTGTGTGTGTGGTGTTGTGTGTGTGTGTGTGTGTGTGTGTGTGTGTATGTGTGTGTGTATGTACAGGAACACGATAACTCCATTCCTAATTAACCGATTGACTTGAAATTTTAAACTCAAGTTCCTTATACCATAAGGATCCGACAATAAGAAATTCAATAAAATTCAATTCAAGATAGCAGAAAAAATGGCGGATAATTACTAAAAAACCATGTTTTTCACGTTTTTCTCGAAAACGGCTCTAACGATTTTCTTCAAATTTATACCATGAATAGCTATTTATAAGCCCTATCAACTGACATGAGTCTCATTTCTGGGAAAATTCCAGGAGCTCAGTTGAGCCCTCTCTAATTTCTGTACACTCCCGACAGTCGAGACCTGCGACCGTAGAGGACTCCTGAAAAAGAGGCCTCAACTGTCGCCTGCGCTAGGCTCTCCAGAATGGTAGACAGCACCAAAAGAATATTATCATTTAATTTGTATGGATTTACCAGCAATTGAATAATATATTATATCCCATTATTCCTTCCATATTATGAATAAGTATTGCAACTTTACAACTGTAAATAAACCTTAGTTGCTTCATCATAAAAAACGAAATTTTCAAACTCGTAAATACCTTTTTGATACTTTGATGTCAAATTCTCAGTTCATGATAGATGTAGGATATTATTCTACAAATCAATATCCTGTTACAAATCAATAACTTTTATCAATTTCACACATTCATATTCCACATTTTCTTGCTGCAAGCGAGTCTCTAATTTTTGTACAGGCCCGACAGTCGAGACCAGCGACATTCGAGGCCAGCGACGGTAGAGGACTCCTGAAAAAGAGGCCTCAAATGTCGCCTGCGTTAGGCGACAGTTGAGGCCACTCTAATTTTTGTACAGCCCCGACAGTCGAGACCTACGACGGGAGAGGACTCCTGAAAAAGTGGCCTCAAATGTCGCCTGCATTAGGCGACAGTTGAGGCCACTCTAATTTTCGTACACTCCCGACAGTCGAGGGCTACGACCGTAGAGGACTGTAAAACAGTCCTCTACGGTCGTAGGCCTCGAATGTCGACGGTCTCGACTGTCGCGCACCCCTTGTGAAACTACCAGTTTATGGCACTATTACTCAAATAGGAACCAAGCGAAGAAAACCCGTACCTTTACATCAAATTATTAAATTAACATCTGAAATGGACATAGCGAATGAACAATTAAGATTACGAGGCATTAAAAAGTACATCTCATCATTGACGTCCTTGAAAGTTTCGAAACTAACAACAACTCTTAAGCTGCATCCACACCGGCGTTAATAACATGAGTTATTAACGAAAAGTTACAACTTGACTGAATCGACAAAAATTTCTCTTGACCAAATTTAATAATAAGTCATAATATGTTAATAACATTTTCTTTTGGCTGCTAGTTTTGTTATCAACAAAAGTTAATAACTTTGTCACGTGTTTCGTCTGCAGCTGTAGGGAACACTGGCACAATCTGTGTTGCAGGATGCTGGGCGATGGGGTTGCGGGGAAGATAGAACTGTTATTAACAAAAGTTAATGCGCTAAGAGAGGCTATTAACTTCTGTTATTGAAATTTGTTAACACATTTCCTTTGATCTTCACCGACTCTCGATGAATAACATAAATCTTGTTAATAACAAGGAATTTTCTGTTGAAAACACGAGTTATTAACTTTTGTTAACAGAAATTCTTGTCGATTCAGTCAAGTTGATAACTTTTCGTTAATAACTCGTGTTATTAACTCCGGTGTGGATGCAGCTTAACATTATGGTAATAACTTTTTCAATTAACATCAGTTAATAACGAAAATGTTGAAAACTTTTTTATTAACTCCGGTATAAACGCAGTCTCTTCCGAAACTTTTTTTATACGGGAGCGTGAACTTTCAGCATAATACATAAGTATGAGTAAAATTTCGATAATTCTCTGACTGAATAAAAATAGCTCCCTAATATAGATAGATTTATACTATGAATTAATATTAGATGTTACTGGTTGTAAAACAAGAAGAGAAAAGAAGAAGGTGAAAAAGAAATCATAAAAACTAGGCAAAATGAACGAACAGAAGGTGGAGGAGTAGTATGCATAATGTGGAAAACATAAGGAAGTAGAAGAAGAAGATGATGATGATGGAGAAGAAGAAGAAGAAGAAGGAGAAGGAGAAGAGGGAGAAGAACAACTAGAATAAGAAGCAGAATCTGAGGAGGGTATAGCCTGCCCGGAAGTGGCAATAGATTTTGAGGAAATTTGAAAAGGGTCCTGGTCCTGCACCTCTTGAATGTTTAAAATCCAATCGCCTGCGAACCACTCCCACATACTACATACTGGCAAGTGATAAACACAATTTCAGAGAGAGATTGGATCAGAGTTCTTTATTTATGTTTTTTGCAATATTTATCTTACTGGCTCATACACTAATCTACATTAAATGATGGTAATGCTAATTATCCAAGAAATTACACAAAGTATGAAAAATTAATCAATGATAATAAAGATTGAATGCAATGGAAATAACGATAATATTATATTGTGATGTAACTTAATAAATCGGCGGTGTTTCAACAAAAATAATTGCCGTTTCTCTGAAAAGGATATAAAATAATATCCTTCCCATCAACAAACGACGGGGTAAAGAAAGAAAGAGGGGGATTTTGTGTGGATGAGATTTAATATTCATATCTATGTAGATTACAATTACAATTTAAAGAGCTTTTAACTTTGATTTTATATACAGTGTTACCTCACAATAGAATGGAGATAATCGAATGAAGTGATTGTTGGAGTAGATAGAGTTCTCCATTTATGTAGATCACTGTATTTGCAACCACATTCATATTCAACGACAATATTGCTATGACAATAGTATATTTCGCACCTAAGGCCGAAAATGAGACATTTCCGGCTCGAAATCGGTTTTCAAGAGAAAAGATTGAGAGCTGGAAAAACATATTTTTTGCCCGTGGTGCGAACGCTATTTTTCGCCACCCAGAAAAATAAACAATATATATTAACCACTTCCGAAAGCAAAAGTGGAAGGTCATAGCTCTAGCAAACCTGAGGTAATCTGAATGTCAGGAAATTGTCCAAGTATTTTTATTTTTTATTCTGATTTGTTTAAATAACCTAAAAGATTATGTTCAATTATGTGGGAGGTTGAGTTTATACTTTTTTATTCTTTCAAATGACAATAAGATGATATTATTATGAATGTTTTGTTTCTTGAATAATGAAAACAAAATGAAAAGTTTTTTGATCAGCTGTTTTAGCGCACTTGAAATTTGGACAATCTGGATGTCAACAATGCTTGTTATCGTCGACTGTGGAAGTTGAGGTTAGAAGTCCTATCCTACTCTGAAAATCGAATCTGAATAGTTTATAATATCTTATTTGTATTTCATTCATCCAAAAAAATGAAAGTATCTTATTGCAGAATATTTTATTCAATTCTAGAAGCATAAACTGATTCCGTTTCATAAACCATTTTGTAAACACGTTCACATAAAATCACAATCAGCTGACTTCAAGGTTATTTTACAGCCCTAGGGCCGTAAAACTTTTACCGGCCTGGTCAGAAAACAATCATTTTCGGCCTCCATATGACGCACGAAAACCAGCTCATTACATCCAAGTGGGGCGAAAACTATTTTTTTGCCCAACCTTGCCAACCTTGTATTTTTCTTCTCCTTCTTCGTCCCCTACCTCTTGTACTTTTTATTGTTGTTGTTGCTCCTCTCTCCATCTTATCTACCTATTTTTTCTCCACCTTCAGTTCCTTCCCCTTTTTCTCATTCTTCTCTTTTCTTATACTTAGCTCCTGTTCCTCTAACATGTCTACGTCATCTCCTCCTTCTCATGAAAGGCTACCCTACAAACATAATGCCTTGTTTATAGACCACAGAGCAACTAACTGCCTTTCATCCGCTCTGTTCTACCAAATTAGATAAATTTGTCCAGCCTTTGTGCTGTGGACGTTGTGGTTGACTAATGGACGCACAAAGTACTCTGTACTCTCCACTTAGGCCTTGTTAAGGTGCAAATAATGTAAACTGAGGTGGAACATTAAATTACTGTAGCGTACTACAGAAGGAAGTTCACGTCAAACTGTCAGAATTATTCATGGATAAAAGAAGCACTTCCTATCTAATTAATACTGACAAGACTCAATCTCACTATTCAATATTTAACTAGTAGTTCTGTGAAAAGTAGACCTCGCGCTTAGTAAGTTACATTGACCTGTTGTTATGTTTTCTCAAAAATTAATAAATAATTTATCAGTTAAAAATGTCTAGAAAAATCCTAAATAAACATAGCCTAGAGCTTTCTGTCCTATCGTACCGTGACGTGTCGTCCCGGAATGTGACTGTGAGCGCTGTATCAGGTCTGGCTGCCGCCGATACGCCAATCCAATCAACCCATCAGAGAACATTCTGTATTGTCGTGTTGGCGAAAATCGGTGTGTTGAAATTAACAAAATAAACTACCATAATGCTGATTTCCTACAAACTTCATTTCTCACTTTTCATGATTAAGGAAATCATTTTTTTTAAATGATATTTCTTGCAATTTTGATCATCAGATTAAAAAAGGAAAAATGTAAGAACAAATGTTCCCTATCAATAACTCCAAACTCCAAACTAGAATCATGGCCTCAGTTTATGAAAAGACAAAGTTAGTAGACAACAGCTGTCTACTCACGTTGATGGAAAGATACATTTTCAAGATGTTCAATGTTTTTGAATGGGTGGTATTATTTTCCACTAGACAGCTCATTTATGATGAATAATTCTATATTCTGATTTTTACGGTAATTTTGGCGTATGGAGGAGGCTCCTTTTTCCTTTTATACTGTATTATCCTTGGAATACAAAATTTCCAAAAACCTTGTATAAACGTCGACGCGCAAATTAAAAAAGAGCACACCTGTCAAATCTGATGAAGATCTATTACCGCGTTTCGCCATAAATGCACAACTTATAAACATTTAAACATTTAAACATTTAAACATTTAAACATTTAACATTTAAACATTTAAACATTTAACATTTAACATTTAAACATTTAACATTTAAACATTTAAACATTTAAACATTTAAACATTTAAACATTAAACATTTAAACATTTAAACATTTAAACATTTAAACATTTAAACATTTAAACATTTAAACATTTAAACATTTAAACATTTAAACATTTAAACATTTAAACATTTAACATTTAAACATTAAACATTTAAACATTTAAACATTTAAACATTTAAACATTTAAACATTAACATTTAAACATTTAAACATTTAAACATTTAAACATTTAAACATTTAAACATTTAAACATTTAAACATTTAAACATTTAAACATCTAAACATTTAATCATTTAATCATTTAAACATTTAAACATTTAAACATCTAAACATTCAATCATTTAAACATTTAAACATTTAAACATTTAAACATTTAAACATTTAAACATTTAAACATTTAAACATTTAAACATTAGATTTATAGATATAGATTTATTACAATCTTATAACTTGTTCCTGCACTACACAGATGATCCGACTAGACTTACACCGGGCTCTAGAACATGTATCGACAACGTAGCTTCCGATTTTGACCTACGACAGTGTAATAGTACAATCATTGACAATGATTTATCTGATCACACAGCACAACTGGTTGACATTCCGAATAAACTGCTTACTTCTTGCAACCGAAACAGATCAAATACAAATAAAAAAAGAGAAACCCTTAAAACAATAAGAATATTTTCGAAAAATAATATTGATCTCTTCAACACCATTCTATCAAGTGAGAGCTGGGAATCGCTTTTTCAATTGAGTGATACTATCTCCGACCCTAATATTTTGTACAATAAGTTTCACACAATGGTAATCCTATATTTTGAACAATCTTTCCCGCGAAAACCTCATACAAAAGAAAGATTA
This sequence comes from Nilaparvata lugens, assembly GCF_014356525.2. NCBI lineage: Eukaryota > Metazoa > Arthropoda > Insecta > Hemiptera > Delphacidae > Nilaparvata > Nilaparvata lugens. Next base: position 22,205,879 of record NC_052512.1, read on the forward strand.
CTCAACTGTGATAAGGGATGGATTACATCTGGAATACGTAGATCATGTGCCAGGGCCAGGGAGCTACACATGCAAGGCCGATCACGTGACTGCTCTGAATTCAGAGAATATGTGAAACAGTATAAAAAAATATTGAACAGATGTATTAGACAGGCGAAAATAATATACAACAGCAATAGAATAAAAAATTCTGACAATAAGACAAAAATGGCGTGGAAAATTGTTAAGCAAGAAACAGGCATAAATACTAAAGAATTTAATCTATCTAAAGTATTTGAAAAAACTCCTATAGAATCCACACTGAACTCATTCAACAACTTCTTTGCTAATATTTGCCAAACACTCAATCTAAATATCAACATGCATGCAGCTCTTGATTATTGTAGAAAGCAACCAGAAACAAATAATATTCTCATTTCATTTAATCCAGTCACAGAGCATGACATAATTAATCTAATGAAAAAAATGAAGGCATCAAAGGCACCTGGATGGGATGAGTTCCCTCCTTTCCTCTTAAAGAAATGTATTGTAAACTTGGCTAAACCCTTAACTTTCCTAGTCAACCAGTCTTTTAGATATGGAGTGTTTCCCGATCTCTTAAAGTACAGCAGTGTGCTACCCTTTCTGAAAAAGGGAGACCCACAGGACTTTGGAAATTTTCGACCCATAGCAATACTATCTGTATTTTCAAAAGTATATGAAATGGCGGTCGCAAGCAGGTTGACTGCTCATCTTGAAAATAATGGATTATTTAATGAGAATCAGTTCGGTTTCCGTAGGAGCAAGGACATTGTAGGTGCAATTTATGAATTTGTCAGGGTTATGTCGCATGCGATTGACAGGTCGCAACATGCTGCTAGCATCTTCTGTGACCTGTCAAAAGCTTTTGATTGTGTGAATCACGAGATATTACTGAAAAAGTTAAGCTATTATGGAATACATGGCACCGCTCTAAAATGGTTCAGCTCATACCTTTATAATAGGCAACAATGTGTGAGAGATAAATTGTCCGCTAAATCTTCTTCATATGCTTTAGTTTCTAGGTCAAATAAGCCCGAATATTTATTTATTCAAACTACAAAGAAAAATATACTTGTTGAAAATATATGAACAAACTAGCTTAGCCATATATAACGTTTGAGGGTCGATATACTAGCGTATAAAAAACAATATAAACAAAAAAAAAAAAAAATAGGAAGAAATATTTATTTATTATGTTATTCGTTATTGTTATAAACATATATATCCTTGTCTACTGTATCTTATACTAGCATGTCTATGTTTTATAATTATTAACTGTTCATTGAAACCAATTTGAAAGTATATCATCATAGACAAATTCTATTATTTATGTATTATTATAATTATAAAAAAAAAACTATATAATAATTTGGAACAACTTCGAACCAGGAATTTCACCATTTTTAAAGCTTTAAAGTTGGACACAGTGACACCCCCATTCGGCGTATTGGTTACGTCACAGGATCGGACCAATCCCGAATTAATATGTAAATTTGGCAAGATAAAATTTGGAGAAGAAATTGAAGTGAAAATTGGAAGAGAGAGACTCGAGGCCATTTTGCAAGGATCATCGGTAGGATGCAGACCTAGTCCACGTACCTAATTGTTTAAAAGCTTTAATTTCTGTTTCATGTAACTTAATCTTCGTTTTCTGTTTTTTAAAAAGTTGTTCCAAAGTTCCTATAATAATTGTGATATCAAGATTTTAAATTTCATTTAAATAAACCCTGAAATTATATCAGTGAAGTCTGTTCAACATTTTTCGCCACGTGGAAGGACCCAGCCGGAACGATATATTCTACGGCCGAATATATTTCGAAAAACCAAAAAACGGAAACAAAAGTCTACGTAAGTTGTCGAATATAAAAGGGGATCCCCATAAATCTGCGAAAATTGTACAGCGCATAAATTCGTTCAGTTAGAAAAGTCATGACTATAGTTTTAAGGGTACAAAAACTTATCATAATTAATTTTTATAATATTAAATACATTTAACTATCCACGCTGTACTTAGCTAAAAGGTCTATTTTCCTTAGGCGAAACCACACCCTGAGAATAATTTCAATTGTTAATTCATTCTATTTTCTGAATCACTATTTCATATTAACTTGTTTTTTCTTGTTTAACTAGTTCAGTTTATGACCCTTTCCTAAGGGCTACTATCCATTTCATTTTGTTTAATTGAAGAATACCGAACTTTCTATATAATATTATAAATTAAAAATTCAAATCTACTATCAACCAATATTTATTTTGTATCTATCGAAAATTATTATTCACATAATTTGTTCATTAATTCATTCCATATTTGCTGTAACAGTTTATCTATCAGAATATATCCATACTACCGTTTTGTTAAACTGGGTTTACTTCATTTTACCTCCAAATTCGTTCTTTCTCGACTGACACACATTGATCATTCAGGACACGTCCTGTTTTGCAATAGTCAGACAGTAGCGAGTATAGTATCTATCATTAGACTATTATCTATTCTGGTGGTAAGTGGTGGTCGTTTTTCTTATCAAGTAATAAATTCTGTCATTGGGAGTATCCCACAGAATCAAATAGTAAATCGACTCCCACCGGCCTGCTACACCGAGGTGAAGTGAATCCTGCATCATCAGCCGATCAACGTTGAAAAGGGAGGTAATAGATCGTATAGACAGCGTTAGAATTAAACTCGGTGCTCGAAATATTTACTATTTTGGTCCAGCACTTCGCTACATAACCTATAGTATTTATCAGAGACCTGGTTCGCATGGATTTGCCATTCTACCTGTTGTTTCATATGGTCTAATATCTTTCCAAATTACGGCACAAGTATTGGATTCTGGATATATTGGTCATCACTTGGAGAAAAGGTTCACTCCAAAGTTACTATCTCTGTTTGATCATAGTGACAACAGGATTTATTTTCAGCAGATTCAAGTTGCACTGTATTTTATTATTAAAGTGAATTTAATTCCACCTCATTATATTATAGCCACCTACAATATTAAGTTAGAGTCTCAGATCCCTTACTTCGGCTACCTTTGTAGACCGTCAAACCCTCTGCTGTGCGAATTAACTTTTTCAATCTGTCCCATCCATATATTAGTCATTCTGCTTCAATACATCGACTTAAGTGATATCGACAATTCGATTAAACAAACATCAACCGATCTAACCTACAAATATCTATCATCGAATCATAACCTCAAATATTACAACCGTTTAATTATCTTATTTAATCAGACTATTCTAATCGTAAATCACTTATTCATTTTGCGTCCTCTTCTTTCTACGGAACAAAACAGTGGGGCATTAAACGTTGAGGAATATTGCCCATGGTTTACGATTATAGTTTTGGTTTAATTGGTAAGAGTTTATAATTATCAATTTTAGTGCATGTTCATGCCCCTCCCAGGAGCAGAACTTGACACATGACGCTTCAACGTGAGGCCGATATTTGACAATTTAAACATTTAAACATTTAAAAATGAAGAGAAATGCCAAATCGTCGACTTGAATCTTAGACCTCACTTTGCTCGGTCAGTTATTAATATCGGGGAACCGAGCTTTGCTCAGGATTGTAAAGACATAGATCATTTCTAAAGAAAGATTGAATTCATAGTGGATACATTTTTTCTCAGTCGTAAAATATTATTTTTACAGTTATATTCAGAGGCACAACAGGCTTATGCCTGTCCTTTTTCAAATTCATACTTCAATATCAAGCTTTGCTGGTTATTTATTTATCGACTTATAAACGACTGATAAAAGGAACACAATAATTCTTTTAAATGATGGGGGAAGTACTAACAGGCACAGCCCAAAACTGTTTCTCTCCCGAATTTTGATTTATACACTATAATAGTCCAGAAAGTAGGTTATGTTCCATACACTTGAATTCAGGTTCAATTTTTTGCTCGAACATTTGAAAAAAAATAATTCAGATTATATACAAACGAAATTGACTGACAAAATAACATTCTCTAATCAATTGAAATAATCAAATAATGATCAACTTTGAAAATTGATATATACTCTAGTTTAGGAGGATTATCATGTCATGTCAACAAATCAGATTATGTTGATCAAATCGATTGTCTAGCTAGATGAAATTTCTCGCTGATTGATTATGATTACACAGCTGGAAATAAATCTGTCTCTCTCCCTCACAGGCACACGCATATTTTGTTATCGAGAGATGACAAAATTATCATCTGTTTCCAAGGATGAATTATCCTTTCAATTTCGTTCAGTGAGTTTTTCAAAGAATGAGACCTAGTGCAATCGAATCTTCATATCATAAACCTATCATGTTCCAAATTTCGTGAAAATCGTTAGAGCCGTTTTCGAGATACGTAAAATATAAATAACCAGATTTAAAATGAACAGATATTATACAGAAATTGCTCGCGGATTCCAAATCAAAAATCTAGGTTGAGCTACTATCACTCATCAAAATAACAATATTTATTCGCACATCAAAATACAAACACATCATCAATTACAGATATATGAATTCCATACATCATAAACACAAGAGGTTGTTATGTTAATAACATCCGAGATCTTGGAGTTATCATGGACCCAAGACTTAATTTCAAGAACTACATTAACTATACCCTAGGTAGTGCTAATAAATTACTTGGTTTTATATTTCGTAATACCAAACCATTTACTAATTGTGATGTTAGTTCAAGAATATTCAATGCACTGGTTCGCAGTAAACTTGAATATGCTGCAGTAGTTTGGGGGCCTTATAATGTGACAGACATTCATGGAATTGAAAAAATTCAAAATAGAATTCTGAGGCATTCATACATGAAAAAATTTAATTGCTTTTGTCCCTTTAATTTCCCAACTAGTGAATTAAAATCTATATTTAAAGTTCACTCTCTAGAATCACGCAGATCTGTAAATGCTCTATTGCTATTATTCAGCATTTTAAATCATAAAGTTCATATTCCATCATTCATAAATTTATTGAATTTCAATGTACCTTATGCTAGGCCTAGAAAAAATATATTGTTCAACATCCCTTTTGTGAGAACTACTCATCACTATAATTCGTTTCTTATTAAAAGTCTAAGATTATATAATGCTTTGAATGAACATATAGATCCGTTTTCGAACTCATTTAATGTCTTTAAGAAAAATTGTAAAATGAATTATTTATCTTGTAGCTCGTTTGAGTCATGAAATGTTATGAGCTCTGGCTGAAACTCTTTTTGTTTTCAATTTCTTTATTATTAATTTTCATTATTATTTCCAGTTTTTATTCATTTTTTATCATATTCTCTTCTATAATATTTTCATATTTTAAGTTTTCTTCATTATGTAGTATGGTTATCTATTAATTGTGTAAAAAAGGCTCTTCATGGTATTGTCTGTGAGCCTTTATATGTATATGTATATCAATAAATAAAAATAATTACATACTATGAATTCGATCTAGATTGATATTCTATGTTTGCTACAATATTTGTTAATATACTATGTTCTATTCTACACTAACAGCTGTAATATTACATTTTTTCTCGATTGGAATCGAATCTTCAATTCGAGATATAGAAAACTTGATAGTAAATATCAGAGTAATCGATATACGGACAACTTTTTAACTGAGAATTTATCGTAAATAATTGTGTTGCATTCCATGGTATCACCGAAACAGAGAAACAGAATTAATAGATTATTTAAATATAGATGATATATAAATTTAAAATACAGTTTCGAAATAAAGTTTTATTGAGAACAAATGTTCAAATTCATCTATACTACCGTACATGAAGTTCCATAGGCTACATTGTTGAGCCCAAAGTGTGTTTTTTATGAGAAGCTTATAATGCTGTTACAAGACTATTATTTTCGAACGGCTGTGTAGCTCAAAGGTAAAATGCTAGCTTATGGAGTGATGGTTCCTTGGTTCGAATCCCGATGCTTCCCAATTTTTTTGTTCTTAATTTCTTCCCTCGAAACGTATTATTATCAATTATTTTTTGAAGGAATTTGTTTTCATTAATATTGAACTTGGATTTTATCTAATAATTATTTTCAATGTAAAATTTTGCCACCAGTACAAATGAAATGGACATAGTCTTCATGCTGTAGGCCTATGATTGAATTTAATAAGAAAAACATGAATAGAGCACAATAAAATAAGTAATAATTTATATTCTTCAGTTATAATGTATCATCAGACACGAATTCGCAGTGAAACGATTATTTTGTTTGGAATTGGGAAAACAAAAGGCTGCCTGATTCAAATTGAGGAGGATCCTAATCGAACTAAAATTTATTGATGTATTGGAAAAATCAATATAATTCTGTGAGGATTTCAAGTATTATGTATTCTTCAGTCTTCTATACTATAGTAAAGGAAAGAACTGGCTTATACACGTAAGGAATAGGGAATTATGTTTGACGCATCATCACGTCTGAAATATACGCAACTGATTAATTTGAGATTTTGCATATAGATTCTTAATTAACCGAGGATGGTTATTTATGCCTATTTTCAGTTCTTCAAGATTTCATTACGTCAAGTTTTCAATTTGTCATGCTTCCAGTTGTATAGAAGCAGCTGAACATTTCTTTTAAAAGTAGGCTACACTAGATGATAGGTATGATTGGGGATCCTATTCGAATAAAATAGCTGATTTTCTGTCGCATCAAAACCGCACCGATTTCTCAAACCGTTCAAAAGTTATTCTCATTCAAAGATACTGATAAATCATCCATCTATCCATCATCTTTACTATAATAATGGAAAGAGCTGGCTCATACACGTACGTGATGTAGGAAAATTATGTTTGACACATCATCACGTCTGAACTGATTGGACTGATACTGGACTGATTGATTTGAAATTTTGCATAAAGATTCTTCATTAACCGAGGATGGTTATAAGCCTATTTTCAAATTTCGAATTTTTTGTTGCGTCAAGTTTTCATTTTGCAGTTTTAAAATAGACCCTTGCGAAGCACGGGTTACCTACTAGTACAGAAATATAAACATATAAACATTTGAACATCTTAACATATAAACAGAAATTGCTCGTTTAATAGTATAGGAAATAAAAATTCAATTCAGATTCAAAAATTTATTTATTCCGCACAATATAATACATTACAAAACATTGTTACCAGATGAAAATACAAAAAAAATACCAATGAAAGCAATATAGGGTTAGAATGAGCAATAGAGCAATAAAGTTTAGAAGTTTAGAATGTAAACTAGAGCAAATTGAAGTTCAGAATATCAAGTTCAGTACAATAGCGATATTATTAGTCAAATTCGAGTGTCGAGTTGAGTGTTGAATAAATTAAATTTGATTATTTGATTTGTGTGTAGTTGTAAATACAGCTGATCCCTATGGTGATGACCAGTTTATAATGACTGTATTTGCCTTGCATTGGAGTTGCTATCCTTGTCTATTATTTGACAAAGCAGATAGCGCTATACTTTTCTAGCTTAGAATGTTGCCAGATCGTTTTCAACCATCTAGTCTAGAATTATAATCAAATTCACAAAAATCTCAATCATAGAAATTTATTACTTAATCTTCTATTTCTATACTATAATAGAGGAAAGAACTGGCTTATAATATACTGGCTTAACCAAAGATGGTTAAAGGCTTATTTTCAATATTCTTCATGATTTTATTATGACAATTTTCCAGTTTGTAAAGTTTTTAAACATACAATATTGTGGATCACAGATTTCCTGCCAGTTTATAAATATTTTTTTCTTGAATAAAATATAATTAATTATTTTTAACAAGGATGAATAGTTAATCAGGTAAACCGGTATCAGCTATCCGTTATAGCGTTATAGCGTTATAGAATGCAGTGGTAAGGGAGAGAATGGACAACGCTGTTCTCCTATACCGTGTATACGGTAAATGTTTTATTACCGTATACACGGTAACGCGGACCTCATTAGTAGTTGTTCAGTGCGGTGACGGGCATAGTTTGAAGGTAGCCAACTGCTTAAATATGTCTCACTGCTGTATTCCTGATTATAAAATTACGGCATGCTAGACTGAAATCAGTTTTCAACTGAATACTTATGACACCAAAGCTACGTTCTGACATCATCAAAGGGGATATAGCTCAGTGGTAGAGCATTCGACTGCAGATCGAGAGGTCCCCGGTTCAAACCCGGGTGTCCCCTAGATTTTTTTGCAAGATGAAAATGAGGAAAATTCTATTGGAAAGCATAGAAAAAATTAAATTTGAATTATTTTTCCAATGAGAAAATATTCTAATAAGACCTTCATTCATTTACTAGACCACTTGGATTTATTTTTTTGCTATATATTTTCAAACAAATTTTATTTAACTGTATTATTTGTTAATCATTAACTCCATTGTAGATTGGGTATTCTCATAGGAGAAAAATAATGTTAATACTTGTGTCATTTGTCTCTGGTATTTTTTTTTCATGGTTTACTTGAGTTGAATGTACATTGATTTATAGAATTTCATTTGGTGGAAATTAAATAGGTAGTTATTATTGATTATTGGTATTTCGATTGGTGTTTTCAATGAATATGATCCCGTTTATTCATTGATCCATTGATCCATTTGATCCATTCATTGGAGTCGGAAAAGAACATACATACTCCAAAATAATATTTAATATATTTTAAAATTATATTCGAATACCAAGCTTCACTTAAAATTACAAAGGCTTAGAGAAGATGTAAATTTAGAAATTAGTCAATTTAATTTTCATCTGAATTGTCAACTTCAGTCTTTACAAGTGAATTGCAGACATTATATTAGGTATATTTTGTGTCAAAAATAATTTATAATATATTTTTAAATAATAATTTATATTTCTAAGATAGTTTACTGATTATTTTGAATCAAAAATGCATTATCTTTCAACTCTTTTTCTTTTCTTGTTGTTTGCAGGTAAGGAATCCATGGACTTCTACCTCATGACAGAACAAAAAAGTAATTATAACCTATAATGAAGGCAACATTTAGAAATAGAAAAAGGTTTGGGCAATAGCCTGTTTCACATTTTATGTTTATTGTATAGTTTTCTCTATCCAATAAATAAATAAATTTTATTTTTTTCATTTGATTATCACAACAGTGCGATAGTATCCCTCTAGCTGTAAGCTATTTGAGGGATATATAAAAATAATCCATTATATACAATAAAACTATCAATAACAATAGTTCTGTTTTCTCAATCGACCTGATTATATTTCTTAGTTTTTTTTTGTAATTGATTGTTCTATTTTGTCCATTGCACAATAACTTAACTTAAATATAAAATAGAAAAAACTTTGCTCAGTAAGCAACAATTAATAAGATTTCACTTTGGGATATTACCTAATGTAATATCACTCTGGCCTGACACAATTATTTATTAAATCATAATACATCTTCATTGTAAAATTAAAATAATTTTAAACTCAACAATACATAATATTTCAAAATAATCTCTTAGAATATATTTTATAATAATAATAATATTCTAAAATAATCAGCATGTTAATAGAACAGAATAAATAAGCTATTAATAATTCATATAGCGAGTTTCACTTCTGACTGCCTGCATTTCTTCTTATAATAATTTTTCCCATTAAACTTGGGTACGTATCCATAATCGAAGGTGAAACTTACTTCAGTGTAAATAGTAAATCAGAGTTCCTCATAATATATTTTTGATAACTTCCGCTGAAAAAAAACATTCATAGACTGAGTGGGAGTTGACAAATTTTTATCGTATTCCTATTCTCAAATATATTCCTCGACTCAAATACGAATCCAATTTATCGTCTATTGTCCAATTTTTCAGTTACCAGTAGTTATTGATATATAATTTTAATTGTTCACATAATTTAAATACAATATATCACACAAAAATCATATCATATTTTGATATTTTATCTTTATTTGTTATATTTATTCTACTTTATCGAGCAAATCATACTTTGAACTAATATGTTCGAGAAAATTAATCTTATTATATTAAAGCTTATTTCTTATAATCAAAAATCTGGTGTGGCGCATCACACAACTTTCCTTGCCGTTATGAAAAATGTTCACCTGACGCTAGTGTTCCCGCGCATCTCAAGTCTACTATTCAAAGATTTGAGCCAGCTGGTGACAGGGCAATAACGCTGAAGCCACATGACGTGTGCTACCTCTTCATAGTGAATCAACAGTTGCCAACAGTTTGCAATTGGATAATCACAATCATTTTCTCGAATTTCGAGCTTATTTTCAATTTTAGGTGAAAAAGTTACTGAACATTACCTATAGAAATTTTAATGCTCAATCTTTTCCACTCAAAATGTTTTGTTTAAATTGTATCTGAAGCCTGATAATGGAGAATCTAAAATGAAACTTTGCACGGAGCTCCTGAAATTTTTACAGATATGAGAGTTGTGACAGTTGATAGAGCTTATCAATGACTATTCTAGGTATTAATTTAATCAAAATCGTTGGAGCCGTTTTTGAGAAAATCGCGAAAAACCCTGTTTTTGACAACATTTTCGCCACTTTAGCCGCCATCTTGAATCGCATTTGATCGAAATTGTTCGTGTCGGATCCTTATATTGTGAGGGCCTTACATTCCAAATTTCAAGTCATTCCGTCAATTGGGAGATGAGATATCGTGTACACAGACGCACATACACTCATACACACACACACACACACACACACACACACACCACACACACACACACACACACACACACAACACACACACACACACACACACCACACACACCACACACACACACACACACACACACACACACACACACAACACACACACACACACTCACACACACACACACACACACACACACACACACACACACACACACACACACACACACACACACACACACACACAACACACACACACACACACACACACACACACCACACACACCACACACACACACACACACACACACACACACACACACACACACACACACACATACATACATACATATAGACCAATACCCAAAAACCACATTTTTGGACTCAGGAGACCTTGAAATGTATAGAAATTTAGAAATTGGGGTACCTTTATTTTTTTCGGAAAGCTATACTTTCCTTACCTATGGTAATAGGGCAAGGAAAGTAAAAAGTTGATACGACGTTTGTTAATGGAAATTATTGTGGATACTCACAATAGTGTTATTCACTTCAAACTATCAGCATTGTTTGAATGAAAAGCATTGATAATTTATGAGCAATCTCACAGTTTTACGTAAATCTCACAAATTGTAACAAGAATTACCTTATAAGGTTTTCGGAAACATCACAATTGACAAAATGTGAAACAATAGACTATTTCCTAACAAATTCTAATCGACTCTATTTTTGTACACAAAAACTTTTCGGTCGACGGAGCGTTAGCCTTGCAAAAAGTTATCAGATTACAGATTACTGCAACATAGATTATATTTCTGTTGAATTGATGCGCAATATTATTGTTAACACTATCAAGCAATATGTTGATTGTTGATATTTCATAGTTAATATCAGTTGTCGATATTTGATTGTTGAAACTAGTATTGAGGCTGCTGTCACTCATTCTTCATTGAAACAGTCACCTGTAATAATGACCTGTTCGGAGGAAAATCAGGTCAAGTCAACTAGAACAGCCCGAGTTGAAATCAGTGGAATGCTACATAGTAGAAATATTCCAACATAGGTCGAAATGCTTGTGTTAAGCTGCATGCAGATCGAGCGCCACGATCACGCGCACTTCACTTACCATCAGCTGATCATTTCTGTATTTGTACAAAAACAATAAGATACTCCCGAGACTAATCAAATTATTTCTCAATAAATTTACTTTGAATAATTTCTTCAACTTAGTGCTACCTAATAAAGTTGGAATATGCCACACCATCTTGTACTTCATACGCCAATATTGTACCTAGCCATTCGAGTACAAATATGTATTTTGTCTCCACTCCTTTTTAATGTCTACAGCGAAGCTATCTTCAATGAAGTATTGGAGGAGGAGTTGGCGGGCATAATAATAAATGGAGAAGCCATAAATAATATAAGGTATGCTGATGACACTGTCTTGTTGACAAGCAATATGGAGGATATGCAAAGATTGATCCAAAAATTGCATGACAGGTGTGGTGAATTTGGTTTGAAATTGAATCTGAAGAAAACCAAATTAATGGTGGTCAGGAAAGCCTTGAATAGACAAATTCAGACAAACCTAATGGTGGACGGTACAGTCATAGAGAGGGTCCATAAGTATAGATAGATATCTGGGGACGTGGGTGGAGGAAAGTGGGGATTCGACGGGAGAGATAAGAAAAAGGATTGAGATGGCCAGATCGACATTTGTAAAAATGAAAAAATTGTTCACGAGCCGGGACATAAATATAGAATTGAAAATGAGGATGTTACGCTGTTACGTGTTTTCCACTCTCTTGTATGGGATGGAATCATGGACCCTCAAAAAGAGCCATATGGATAAGTTGGAAGCCTTTGAGATGTGGTGCTACCGAAGGATGTGGCGGATACCGTGGACGGATAGAGTCACCAACATGGAAGTCCTAGGGAAAATGAAGAAACAATGTGAAATTGTTTACACCATAAAAAAGAGAAAACTCCTGTATCTTGGACATCTAATGAGAAGCCACAAATATATAACCCTGCAGAATATAGTTCAAGGAAAAATCAGCGGAAAAAGGAGTGTTGGAAGGCGACGTGTTTCCTGGCTTAAAAATTTGAGGGATTGGTTTGACTGCAGCAGCAAGGACTTGTTTCGAGCGGCAGTGAATAAGATCCGGATTGCTGTGCTGATAGCGAACCTCCAATAGGAGACGCACTAATAGAAGAAGAAGATTCGAGTACACTGTTTTGGGAATGAGCGTGAAAACAATCAAGAAAAAAAAACAGACTCAGCGGCTCATCATGGAGACGAGTCTTTTACACCATGAGAGCAAGCTCGTGTGACCTTCAATCAGTATAGAATCATGGGGTAAAGATAGCATAAGAAGATATCTCATGGTATTAGGAGCTTATGTTCCAAATTTTTTCTGTTGGGGCTGTGCAAAGGATAAAAATAAACTTCTACTGATAATATTTTTCAAAGTTTTGCGATTTGTATATAATCAAGCTATCAAAATGAGAAAGTTTTCCCAGGAAAACATTTTTCTCGATCATTACTTTTTGAAATATGAGCGCCTTAAGTTTAGATTTATGGGACAGAACCTTTTAAATTCGGTAAGAGATAAATCCATGAGATTTAGAGGATAAATTCTTCATGGTATCATTCAATAATACCATCAAATTTGATTAATAAATAATTAAATAATTAAATAAATAAATAAATAAGTTATTTATTAATAAATTAATTTAATTAATAAATAATTCAATCAAATTTTGATTGAATAACACACTAAGTCTTCAGTAGTCGACCACAGTCAATTATTGCAGAGCTAAAGGAAGCCATTCAACGAGAAATCAAAGCAATTCCACAAGTGATGATTGAGTGAGCAATGGCAAATTTCAGAATTAGGTTACGTGAATTAGCACTCACGTATGTTTTCCGCGGAAAACATCTGGATAACATAATTTTCAAATAAAACTTTGTGAGTGAAAGTGAGAGTAAGGAGAAGAAAAGGGAGAAAAAAGAAAGAGGGATAGATAGATCATTACTTTTACGAACACGTGTAAAAACGCATGTTCACTTTAAATTGCAAAATTTTATCTTTAATTTGATAAATTCCTAATGTTTTAATTGCACAAAACACACTTTAATTATTATCCCTCAAAAATCGTCAGGTTTTTATGCCGGAATCTGTATATTCTGTGTATTCTGACAATACCCGAATTGAATTGAATAATGTCAATTCGTAGAGATTCAAGCAGCGTGAAAACAAGCTGAGTCCGGGAGTGAAGAAATGCTGTGTGGCCGCCGACTGAAAAAGATCCACTTTGTAACTCAGTTGTGACCTGATATTTTATTAAGACACTTTTGAGAGAGCGAAGGAAAAACTTGATCATTTCAGCCAGGTCTTTCACTCAACCTATTCAACTATATACACTCTGCCATTTAAATGCATATCTATGTAGCTATGCATGAGAATATATATGTTTTTATTGCATGTATAAAACATCTACATAGATATATAATACATAAATGAAAGAGCCAAGAAAAAGTTGATCATTTTAGCAGGGTCACATACAACCTCTCTATATTACTAGATAAGATTCACCTATATATAACATTCGTTCTGTTGAGTTATATACGGAAGTGTGTATATAGTTATAAATAGCCTGTTTAATGCAGCACATATAGAGGTGAATGATATAGCTATAGATGCAACTAACAGGGGAGCTATAATAGCGATTTAGAGCCTCTCTTGGAGCTTTTATAACGTCTGCAAATTCAATTTAAAAAGATATAGACCTGCAAAGAGACCACGCAAAGAGAGAGGGAGTGAGAGGGAGAGAGAGAGAGACAGGGAGAGAATGAGGGAGAAAGTGAGAGTTAGGAGAAGAAAAGGAGAAAAAAGAATGAGGGATGGATAGATTACTTTTACGGACACTTGTGTAAAAACGCATGTTCACTTTAAATTGCAAAATTTTATCTTTAATTTGATAAATTCCTAATGTTTTAATTGCACAAAACACACTTTAATTATTATCCCTCAAAAATCGTCAGGTTTTTATGCCGGAATCTGTATATTCTGTGTATTCTGACAATACCCGAATTGAATTGAATAATGTCAATTCGTAGAGATTCAAGCAGCGTGAAAACAAGCTGAGTCCGGGAGTGAAGAAATGCTGTGTGGCCGCCGACTGAAGAAAGATCCACTTTGTAACTCAGTTGTGACCTGATATTTTATTAAGACACTTTTGAGAGAGCGAAGGAAAAACTTGATCATTTCAGCCAGGTCTTTCACTCAACCTATTCAACTATATACACTCTGCCATTTAAATGCATATCTATGTAGCTATGCATGAGAATATATATGTTTTTATTGCATGTATAAAACATCTACATAGATATATAATACATAAATGAAAGAGCCAAGAAAAAGTTGATCATTTTAGCAGGGTCACATACAACCTCTCTATATTACTATATAAGATTCACCTATATATAACATTCGTTCTGTTGAGTTATATACGGAAGTGTGTATATAGTTATAAATAGCCTGTTTAATGCAGCACATATAAAGGTGAATGATATAGCTATAGATGCAACTAACAGGGGAGCTATAATAGCGATTTAGAGCCTCTCTTGGAGCTTTTATAACGTCTGCAAATTCAATTTAAAAAGATATAGACCTGCAAAGAGACCACGCAAAGAGAGAGGGAGTGAGAGGGAGAGAGAGAGAGACAGGGAGAGAATGAGGGAGAAAGTGAGAGTTAGGAGAAGAAAAGGAGAAAAAAGAATGAGGGATGGATAGATTACTTTTACGGACACTTGTGTAAAAACGCATTCATGCTTTGATTAACTAAAATACTTTGAGCACTAAAATACTCATACTGACTTGATATGCTTTTGAACGATATGAAGATTTCAATCACAATTAAGAAAGATTATGGAAATCGGATAAGAACGACTATAGGAAACGTACAGGATTACCAAATCTATTTATCAATGTATAACAGTAATAATCTAGTCTAGATGAATAGTAATAAATAGATTTCGTAATCCCGTACGTCTCCAATAAGCGTTCTTCTCTGATCTCCACCATAATTTTTCATAACTATAATTAAAATCCTTATATCGTATAATATTATAAAGGAAAGAATTGGCTAATACACGTACGGGACAGGAAATTCTCTTATGACGCATCATCAAGTCTGAACCACTCTACTGAATAACTTAAAATTTTGTATAAAGATTCTCAATTCACCGAGGATGGTCATTGGCCTATTTCAAATTCCCCAATCTTTCAGAAGGTCAAGTTTCCAGTTTGGAAAGTTTTTAATTAGACCCTATATAATAGTATAATACAGGAAAGAACTGGCTTATACACGTAAGGGATAGGAAATTCACGTATGACGCATCATCACATCTAAACCACTCAACTGATTAACTTGAAATTTGGCAAGATTTTGAATTCACTGAGGGTGATTATGGGCCTATTTCAAATTCTCCAAAAATTCAAGGTCAAGTTTTCAGTTGTCAAGTTTTTTATCAAACCTTTACGAAGCACGGGTTCCCGTATGAAATGATTGAATATTGAATATTAATAATATTGAATTGAACAGTCTTTCAAGGCTGCAGAGGATAATGTCAAGTTTTCCTTGAGTAAGTCTCAAGGAAACTTCATGGAAAGTGTTGACCGAGTGAGGAAGACTATGGTAAGACTCTTCTCCTTCTTCTTCTTCTTTTTTTTCTTCTTCTTCCTCTTCTTCTTCTTCTTCTTCGTCATCTTCTTCTTCTTCTTTTTATTTTACATCAATTAAAACTGTCAACATTGTTTGAATGGAAAGCATTAATATAATTTGTAAGGAGTGATGTCCGTTTTATAGAGACTCCTAATGTGTAAGAAATTAGATTATCATCTGAAGCCTTGCCTTTCGACGAATCTCTTCTTGCTACGCAAAATATGATAATCATTGGTTGTTATGGTAGTGTTTATTTTATTTATTTTATTTATTAGATAGAGCGAACAATACAATAGTCGGAAAAGAAAAAACAGGCTATTGCCCAAAACTTCTTCAATTTCCTGATTTTGTCACAAATCGTCCAAATATTATGTAGGTTATGTTCACTTCAATTTCAACACCAAATCTTCAATCTGAAACTATGAATCAGAATAAAACAAAGAATTTTAAATTTAGATAAATTGATAATGAAACTTCCGTTAAAACAAAAACCAAACTTCAAATATTCACAAAATATAGAATAAAACCACTTAAATTTTGAGCTCGAAAATATCACTTTCACCATAGCTACAACAGCTGTGAAGTGTTCACACATGAATGTGAAGACTTCCATAAGATCTGATGGTTCTAATTAGAAAGCAGAGCTTGAGTGACAGTAAGTGAAAATATCTTGGTAGGTGTTCATGTTGGGATAAACCTATTAGAGCGCGTCACTCAGATTTCAGCTTCTAATGTAACAGAAGGAGGGAGATGTTGGAGATGACTTTAGATTACAGATTAGATTCCTCAGAGTGAGAGAGATATGGAAGAAAGAGGGATATTTTGGTTTGAAATCTACTAAAATTTGATCAGACTGTATTATTAGAATAGAATAGAATGTCTCGTTTATTTTTGTTGACGTGGCGAAGTTTCGACAATAATGTCCACTCTACCACTTAACCACGTCCTTGGCAAACAATACAAAATTCAAAATATGCAGATATAACCAAAAAGCTGAAGCATGAAATGACAATAAAATGTAATAAATATGAGAGATCAATATTGAATAATAAAAGTCTTGAAAAATAAATATTGAAAGAGCGTTAGCGAGTTCTTGCTTTTGACTCAAGGCCAGAGTCTTTGTCCGTCTATGGTTTTTTTTTTAAGTTTTCTCAGTTAATATCGGATTGATAGTTTGACACCTTGTGGGATCCGACTCCCCAAGGGTTTGTATGCTTGTTTGTTCGTATGTTCTGCGATAACTTGATCAACCAGAAAGAATATTGATCAACCAGCTTCAAATTTTCAACACATTTTTTTGTTCAAAGTGTTAAATATGCGATTAAAAGTTACTATTAGTGTTTACTAGCACTTGAAAAAGTGAAATTGGATAGTTACGATTTATTAGATTTTCAATGTAGATACTCATTTATTCCATTCTCATATAGTTTATGAAAATTGTCTTTGAATTAAATTCACTGTGAAGTTGAATATCTAGAAAATGTGCCCTGGGGTTATTCTACACTTAAATATTCCTTGTCATTGTTGAATAAATGCAATTAATGTTTTGGTATAGAGTCTACCAAACGATAGACTAACTAACCTACTAACTAACCAAACGATAGACTAACTAACCTACTAACTAACCAAACGATAGACTAACCAACCTACTAACTAACCAAACGATAGACTAACTAACCTACTAACTAACCAAACGATAGACTAACCAACCTACTAACTAACCAAACGATAGACTAACTAACCTGGGGAGGATATTTTTAATATTCTTTCCGAAGAATGCACATTTAATTGATTGGCTTCGCCAATATTCATGTAGATGCATAACAATATTATCTATAGTTATTCCAAATTGCGTTTTTTCATATCATATACAGTTCAATTATTATTCTCTCAGTTTATATTATGTAATTTCATCCATAATCTTGCTGTATTGTAATTGTATGGTTTATGAGTGTATAATATTGTGAGAGTGTATAATCACTCTCTCACACACTCCCTCTTATACAACACACCATTTCGTTTTGTCTCATTCTTTACCTCACCCTCTCTTTCCGATTCATTTCTATCACCTCTATTCTAGAAGAATGATAGGAATGATTGATGGATTGCTTGAGTACTTTATGTAGATTACAATATAATTTATAAATATATTATATATATTGTAATCTACACAAATAAAGTACTCAAGCAATCAATCAATCATTCCTATCATTCTTCTAGAATAGAGGTGATAGAAATGAATCAGAAAGAGAGGGTGAGGTAAAGAATGAGACAAAACGAGATGGTGTGTTGTATAAGAGAGAGTGTGTGAGAGAGTGATTATACACTCTCACAATATTATACACTCATAAACCATACAATTACAATACAGCAAGATTATGGATGAAATTACATAATATAAACTGAGAAAATAATAATTGAACTGTATATGATATGAAAAAACGCAATTTGGAATAACTATAGATAATATTGTTATTGTGTGTTGTATAAGAGAGAGAGAGAGAGAGAGTGAGAGTGTGTGAAAGAGTGAGCGAGAAGGGTAGAGAATGAATGAAAGAAACCAGAGGAGTTGTGGAATAAAATTAGAATGCCCTCACACACATAAGCTATCCTGCAAGGGTTCAATTTGCATACAAATGAGT
Organism: Nilaparvata lugens; assembly: GCF_014356525.2. Taxonomy (NCBI): domain Eukaryota; kingdom Metazoa; phylum Arthropoda; class Insecta; order Hemiptera; family Delphacidae; genus Nilaparvata; species Nilaparvata lugens. The sequence continues at coordinate 22,224,897 of NC_052512.1, forward strand.
TTAATTACTATCATCCGGGGATTACCTCATCTGTTTGAAACCATCCCTCCCTTAGACGTGACTAACTTTGAAAAAGTTTCAGAGGTGATTTGGAATCAGGGCTTTTGAAGTATTTAGCAGCAACAGTGCAATTTAATACGTGCACTTGATGGAATCAACAGTTCTCTTCGAAAATTGGATTTAAATTCACAGTTATGGAAAGTTTAATTTGTGAGGATTAATTCAGTCTGTTATTGTTGTTCTGGTAGTGGGTTCAATTTCCATTCTGCCTGGTATTCAATAGCTGAGGAGCCGTAAGAGCTGTGAATGATTCATAAACCTTTGGAGTCATATTTTCTCATGCTTCTCATATAATTATAAATTGAATAAAATACTAAGAAATTGTTAAAAACAACAGATTTTTTTAAAAGTAGAAAGACCGGTTTAGATTGTTACCATTTCACAAAGTAGAAGTAATATTGTTTCTTCTCTTCTCTTCTCAAAGAAGAACTCCGTGATCATTGTCAATCTCTGATAAACTATAACTGGATGCAGGAGCAGCAGAATCTATATTATATTGAGGCCTATATACTATAGTGAGGTCCACGTTAGGAGAAGAACGTTACCGATCCTCTGTCTTCTCAATGCCTTCTCTAGACGGTAGCTGATGCAGGTTCATTGATTTAATATTAACTGTTCATTCTCGATTAAAATAATCAATTATATCTTATTGAGCAAGAAATTATATTTTCAATAATTTCAGAATGAATTTTCATAATTTAGGTGAAATATTTTGTTAAATAATTATTAATATTCTACATTGTTGAGAGATGATGTGGCAACAGGGCATAGCGCGAAAGAGATAGCGCTATCCGATTTGTTGAATGATAGACAAGTATAGCAATACCATTGATGATCAAACTCTGCCATCATAACGTGGACCTTATTATATTGGGCGAGTACTGCTATTGGTCTAGGACATGAACTCCTGCCATTGGCCTAGCTAGTCACGCTCATCCCACTTAATGGTGCATTATGATATAAACGGCACTAAATGGCGGTTCAAGCAACAGACTCACCATGATAACAAAATTCACTTGCAATACGAAATAAAACAAGTATCGTAAGAAATATTAATACAAAATTATATGAATAGAAAAACTATCGACCAATGTATGCTAACAAGGTGATGATGAAACTAAATTTGTAGTGTTGGATTGGTTGAAATGAATCTGGTCATTCAAACTCTGCTGGGAATTGTCCTCAATTACTCATATTATTTCTAAAGCCTCTGGAATATTCAAAGATCTTTCCTTTGTTATCAACATGCAGAAACTCAATATTCTTCTCAACTGTGAACTTGTGATACTTCTCATTTTTGTCGTGTTATTTCTTCGTGTCTATGCTCCAAAATTATAGCTCTACCTCTATATTTTTGCAATCTCAGCCTGGAAGGTGATAAGATCTTTGTCGAAAATCTTCCATCAAATATCTGATAGTGTAATTGAGCCCTAAAAATACACGTGCATGTTAATCGTTCATATCAATGAATTGCAATGTATATAACTAGCGGGTAACCCATACTGGGGAAAAAATTGTGTTGTGTAATGCAATCTCCTTATGTGTCCAGTTAACATAGAAAATAATTATTATTTGTCGAAAATATGTGGATAATATTTATCAGAGTTGAAAATTCTCAGAATAAAAATCTGGTGTGGTACACTCACACAACTTTCCTTGCTCATATTTGAAACTACGATCAGACTTCTGTATATGTAATAATTTATTGTTTTCAGAGTACTTATTCCTTTGTGTAAGTTGTGAAACTCGATGATTTTTTAGTCCTCATTTTTTTAAAGTCGTCAAAAAAGCTGTTCCACAGAAGAAATATCTCGACTATGTGTTCTTTTTATGAACTGCGCTACCTACCCAACTCATGCACGAGAAGGAGGTTACTAAGTCCATTTATCAAGGATGGGGTGGACCCCTCATTAGTTTCCCAGAAAGGAGACTCATGCCAGTTGATAGAGATCATAAATACAGGATATGAATTTGGAAAAAATCGGTCAAGTTATTTTGAGAAAATCGTGAAAAACTTGGTTTTTTAGTAATTATCCGCCATTTTTCTCAAGAATATTACGGAGCTCCTGCAATTTTCCCAGAAATGAGACTCATGTCAGTTGATAGGGCTTATAAATAGCTATCCATGGTATGAATTTGAAGAAAATCGTTAGAGCCTTTTACGAGAAAACCGTGAATAACATGGTTTTTTAGTGATTATCCGCCATTTTTCACAAGAATATTACGGAGCTCCTGCAATTTTCCCAGAAATGAGACTCATGTCAGTTGATAGGGCTTATAAATAGCTATCCATGGTATAAATTTGAAGAAAATCGTTAGAGCCGTTTTCGAGAAAACCGTGAAAAACATGGTTTTTTAGTAATTATCCGCCATTTTTTCCGCCATTTTGAATTCAATTCTATTGAATTTCTTATTGTCAGATCCTCATGGTATAAGGATCTTAAGTTTCAAATTTCAAGTCAATCGGTTGATTAGGAATGGAGTTATCGTGTTCACAGACATACACACATACCCACACACACACACACACACACACATATACACACACACACACACACACACACACACACACACACACACACACCAACACCCAAAAATCATGTTTTTGGACTCAGGGAACCTTGAAACGTATAGAAAACTTGAAATTAGGGTACCTTAATTTTTTTGGAAAGCAATACTTTCCTTACCTATGGTAATAGGGCAAGGAAAGTAAAAATAGTAAGTTATGTTTGGTCTCAAATCTGCAACCTCCCATACATGAGTCACGCGTGCTACCAATAGACCGCCATGGAATCACTTGGCGAAAGTTTTGTTTGGTTGGGCTTGGTAAAGTTTAAACCAGAAGTTTAATAAATTCGTTTTAATTGGATTAGAATTGATCGATTAATGGAAATGTCTCTATTAATATACTGGGTGTTTCCGAACTCCCTACTAATTCTAGGGCATTGCTCCTGGATGAGAAACTCTCTTCTCCCTCACTCTCTCTCTTTCTTTTGCTGAGAATTTTCAACTCTGATGAAGATTATTCACGTATTCTGTATTGTTCTCTCTATTCCTCTCTCTCTCTCTCTCTTCCTCTCACTCACTTTCTCTTCCTTTTTCTCACGCACTCTATCTCTCTCTTTATTTTCGTTTTCAGTTGGAGTTATATTCTTTGACATCCTTTCCCAAGAATTAGCAGTTGATTCCTGTTTGAGCCAGTATTCATTGAAAAAATTGTAAACATACGCCCTGAATCAGTGTTTTTTCCAGCATTTCCTTAAATTTCCCAATCACTAATGGACAGAAAATGTTCAAATTTGACTCGCAGGTTCAACTGTCTAGAGATTTGTGTCTATAAAGGGCTTTGAAATTACATGGAAGTGGAAATCGACATACATTGAAATAACGTACGCTCTACAAACTTTTCTGCGTTTTTCAGGTTTTCTTAGAATTCATGGACAGAAAATGCTCAAATTTGACTCGAAGGTACAACTGAGTCTGGAGATTATGTGCTGAAAGGGAAGTGGGAATCTATATAAATTGAAATAAGAAACTTTACCGCGTTTTCTCAGTTTTTCCAAGAATGAATGCACAGAAAATGTTGGAATTTGAAGCACGGGCTCTGGTAATGTCTAGAAATGTTTTGTAGAGACGACTTTAAAAGTAAGTGGAACATGCGCCTGAATTCTGCTCTGGAATCCTACTTGAAATATACCAGTTATCAGATTTTTCCTGTTTTCCGCGGCATTCAAAGGGAACGAAATGCGTGGAATTATACGTTTACGGTTCCTTTTGGAGTATATGAAATAATAAAATTCTTTATTGGGCGGAGTTAGGACTTAGACCTCAAAATATTCGAGATTTATTAGGTTTTGCAGTTGACTATCTGCTGGAATATTATAGTTATGATTAATTCGAATAACCAATATTTATTGATAAGCTTTATTGATAGAACTAAGGACTTCTTTTACTTCAAATATTGATCGAAGTCGCTCGATTAGCAACTGAGGCTCAATTCACAGTTTGGCACAGTTTTTTGGACAGTTTCACTCAACAAATTAGCTTCAGATATTCTTCGGTCAATATTTGCAATTGTAGAAGTCCTAAGTTCTATGTATATAGCTTCCATTGGTTTTTCCAACCAATTATCCTATTCTATTGAGCGAGCAAATTCTGTATTTTTATATATTTATATCTGGTTATTTATGTTCAACGGATCTCGAAAACGGCTCTAACGATTTCCACGAAATTTGGAACATAGTAGGTTCATGATATAAAACTTTGATTGCCCTAGGTCTCATCCTTAGGAAAACTCGCTAAACGACATTAAAAGGATAATTCATCCTTGGCTGAAAAAGCTGTGGATGGTAAAAAAGTGAGTGAGCGAGGGAGTATGTGAAAAATCAAAATATCGCATCCCCGAAATTCATATGATGACATATAGCCAGCTGTGAAATATAAACACGATCATTTTAAAGAATTGTGATCTGTTTATCAAAGAATAAAAATAACGAGCGAAGCTCGGTGCCTCGATATTTACTATTCTTTATTCTTTATTGATTGATATAATAAGTAAACATCATATAAATGATAGGGAGAGGAGAATAAGGTAACCTTGTGCTATTCCTCTCCCCAATTTAGATATGGTTACACATAGTCCGAAATAGGTTAAGTCTTGTAGCTCTTCACTTCGCAAAATTTTCAGACCACTAATATGTTCACAAAGTAAATTTTCAAGTCTAGAAGCTTCAAAACAAAAATAGAACAGATATTTCACATTATCATCACTTGAATAGAGAAGATTCATAAAGAAATAATTTTGAAAAGAACCGAAAAAAACAAACTTAATTCTTAACTATGAACGAATATATCAAGTAATGTATAA